>NC_045549.1:21284779-21502279 GCF_009769535.1 Thamnophis elegans | reverse complement strand
CTATTCTTCATTTATAAACAAGATGTGCATTTAGTTTTATTCTACCAAGAATTGGAATTGTTAAAAAAAGAAAAAAGTTCTTTCTATGGTTATGTATAAAAAAATTAGTTTCCTATTATCTATGGCAAGTAACTGTGAGCTATCTAACATAATGCCTTGCAATTTTTCAAATAAGATTGTGCAAATTCTATGCAAGAATGCCAATGGGCAGCAGAAATATCATTTGGGCTTCAGACAAGGCAGCTTCTAAGATATACAATCATTTTCAAATCTTGAAGATTATTTTTAATTGAGTATACTGGTTCTGGTTTATACCCAGGAAGACATGAATGTGTACATTTTGAATTTATATTTTTAACAATACATACAATTAATAATATTTTGTATGCATTTTTTCCAGTCTCCATTCATGTTCTTGTATTCTCTTTTCTAAAACATATTTTTGGGAGCAATGTTCTTTCAATGTTCTCTATCAGTGTTCTTTTTTTCTGCTAACAATTCCAGTGACATAAGCTTAGCTCAACTGGAGTAACTGTATCATACATTTAGATAAGTGTGACTATTGGGGTATAATCAACATTGATTTAATAAGTAGAGTTTTAATTAAGACTCCTCCCTGCCCTACACATGGTTCTCGTTAAAAAAAAAAAACGAAGTCTACAATTCTCTTTAAAATGCATCAAATTTGTAAGATTTATCCATTGTCAAACCTTATAAAACCAGAATACAGATATTTACAAAGATTTAGGGGATCTAACATGATTATCAGGTTGTAGAGTTGCTTTAGCTATACTTCAAAGGAAAAGAGGAAAAAATCACAGAAATGTCAAGAAGTAAGACGCCCATTAATAATGTACTTTGGATTCAAATTATTATGGATTTTATTAATCCAAAAATCAAGCATAGAAAGACTGAAGGTGCTTGCTCCATCTTATCCTCCCCCCCCCAAAAAAAATGTTTTCACAGCAATGCAGTTCAAATATGCTGTCCTATTTATTAGATGTAGATGATGTAGATGTATGTGTATTTTATTTTTTCATACTTCTTAACTACCCATCTCCCTCAGAAAATGTAATAAAGTTATATTATTAATAAAGTTGTAGTGTTATACTGAACTGTACTCTATTGCATTGCATTGTGTTGCATTGTATTCTCTATAAACCATCTAGAATGATCAGTTAAAATGACTGCAGTATAATAGCAAAGGCGCTGTATAACAAACTTACAAACTTATCACACCTACTTTGAACTTATTTAACATCTTGGTCAAGCACCTGTGGGAAAATTCAAAACATCACTGCTTTCCAGAAAGCCAAAAGGGTTGGGACCTTCTTTCCAGATCTCAGGTGGAAATTTTTCCGTTGGGTAGGAATTGCAAGCAAGAAGGTGTAACTCTTTTGTCTTCTGAGATATCATTGTTTAGTAGAGAAAAGTTGGAATACACCCACCCAGTTGGGGTGGCTTGCAAGTAACCTGGTCCTGTATGTGCTTTAATATTAATTCATAGTAACATGCAAGCATATGAATATTAATTAACACATATTAATTCTGTACTGTGAAAAGAGGACAAGCATAATAGTAAACAGCAATTAAAGACACAAAAGTGATCTTATTCATTCTGGTTGTTTTTTTTTCTTTTCAGAGATAGTTCTTTGCTCACTAGTCTCTAACACAGTGATGGCTAACCTTTTCTGGATCAAGTGCAGAAAGTGCACGCATGCCGAAATTCACAAAATGCAATGTGTGACCGAACCCCCAAGATGCAATGCACGCACCCCATGCACCGTCCATGTACAACCCCTCTGCAAACATGCCCACATGCATGTGTGCGCCCAGACACATGCCCCCCCATGTATGTGCGCAGAGACCAGACTTTTTTTTTTTAAACAATAGCAGTAGACTTATATACCGCTTCATAGGCCTTCAGGCCTCTCTAAGCGGTTTACAGAGAGTCAGCATATTGCCCCCAACAATCTGGGTCCTCATTTTACCCACCTCGGAAGGATGGAAGGCTGAGTCAACCCTGAGCCGGTGAGATTTGAACCGCTGACCTGCTGATCTGGCAGTAGCCTGCAGTGCTGCATTTAACCACTGCGCCACCTTGGCTCTAGACTACGATCTGGCCGGCAGGAAGCACAAGCGCATGCGCGGCAGAGCGGAACGGGGTGATAGCCCATGTGTCCACGGAGAGGATGCTGCGTGCCACTTGTGCCACATAGGCTCACCATCACAGCTCTAGCGTCTTTCCTTTGCTTTCTCACAAGTTTGTATGCATGCGTGTTTTCACATTCCTTCCCACATAGCTCCTTTGGCACTAACACAGGGCCTTTCCTTTCTCCCTTATGGTATCATCATAGCCCCAATGTTATGATAATCAAAGTAACAGGGAGCAGGTCATTCTTTACTCCTAGTTCCTCCGTAGAGGCATGTAGAAAGCTATGTAGAAACTGATACTTAGGTTTCCTAGAAATAAAGTAGTAAAGTTCCCAAACTGCAATTTAATAATATTTTAAAAAATAAAGGAAGTGGAAAGGAAGTTTTGCGAGACTGCAGGCAGGGATGTAAAGCAAGGTGGGGGCAGAATAAATAATATTTATTCCACCTGGGTAGAAATGGAAAGGCTGCCCACTGGGAAGTGTAAATATTGAAAGCTACATAAACTTCTATAGTAAAGGATAATTCATTGTCTTAATGGGCTCTTCTTAGATCTCTCCCCAGGTTATTTAAAAACCAAACCAGCAACTGCTAATGAACAGAGAACATAGAAGTCTAGGATAAAATGTTCACAGTATCATATCCAGGGAAATTTCAGTATGACATATTCTTCTACATGGAATAGAATAACAGAGTTGGAAGGAACCTTGGAGGTCTTCTAGCCCAATTTCTTTCTCAGTCAGGAAACCCTACACCACCACAAACAAATCTAATCTCTTCTTAAAAACTTCCAATGTTGGAGCTTTTACAACTTCTGGAGGCAAGTTGTTCCACTGATTAATTGTTATATCAGGAAATTTCTACTTAGTTCTAAGTTGCTTCTCTCCATGATTAGTTTCCACCCATTACTTCTTGTCCTGCCTTCAGGTGCTTTGAAAAACAGCTTCACTCCCTCTTCTTTGTGGCAACCCCTGTGATATTGTAACACTGCTATCATGTCATCCTTAGTCCTTCTTTTCAAAGACTAGACATATCCAAATGTTCTTCATATGTTTAGCCTCCAATCCCCTAATCATTTTTGTTGCTCTTCTCTGCATTCTTTCTAGAGTCTCAACATCTTTTTTACATCGTGCCGACCAAAACTGAATGCAGTATTCCAAGTCTGGCCTTACCAAGGCATTATAAAGTGGTATTAACACTTCACGTGATCTTGATTCTATCCTTCTGTTTATGTAGCCTAGAACTGTGTTGGCTTTTTTGGCTGCTGCTGCACATTGCTGGCTCATATTTAAGTGATTGTCCACAAGGACTCCAAGATCCCCCTCACAGTCACCACTGTTGAGCAAGGTACCACATATACCAGTGTTGGCTAACCAACACTGGTTGGGTGCCAAAAATGCTAGTGCATGCGCACAATAGTGAGCACGCATACTGGCATCCATAATACAAAGCACGCCCCCACATGTGCATGGCTTCACAATTTCCTTGGGGAGAGGGGGGCAGGGGAGGCCATTTTCGCCTTCTTGCCTAAATGTAGAACCTTACTTTTTTCAACATTGAATTTAATTTTGTTGAGCTACTTAACTCATTTTACTTAACGCATCTGGAACATGCCAACATTGAGCACATAGCTGCTTCTAGGCTGTTTTGAGAAGAGACCAAAGTGCTGAATAGGCACTCCAAAGGGCATAAGATAGCCACTGGCTAGAAGTTAGAATTTTGGGTACAAGCTGAAAAACATGGGTCCAAGATGCATATGAATTGGGCAGAGAATGGCAAGGGACAGTATTCCTTTCTTCATGTGGGAAGTAGAAAATAGCTTGCATTGGCAATGGAATAAACGGAAAGGACAGATTTGCCCTTATTTCATTTACTGTTTGTGGGCTTTAAAACTTGCCTTTCCTCAAGGAGTTTGTTTTGGCATACACAGTGCGCCTTCCTCCCACTCTGAGAGGTAGTTTGAGCTGAACAGCGTGACTGAATCAAAGACATTAAGACTCCCTGTTATTGCAGCCTTTGAACCAATTGCACAAGAGAGGCTTTGCAATGTCTTCAATCTCACAGAATTTGCTTACTCTCAGTAACTAAGCTTCAGGGGTGTCAAACTTGATTTCATTGAGGGCCACGTCAGGGTTGTGTTTGACCCCGGGGGCCAGGGGTGGGTGTGGACAGCTTGATGTCACTCGTGTCATGGGCGTCTGTGTGGCCTGAGTGCTCTGCAAGAGAAAACAGGCTCCCTAGCTCTGTTTTCAGCCGCAACAGCCTCCTGCCACCCTCTGCCAGTGAAAACAAAACTTGGGAGGTCTTGAGTTCCGTTTTCAGTGGCAGAGGGTGGCAGGAGGTCGTCGCAGCTGAAAACAGAGCTCGGGAGCCAATTTTCACTGGCAAAAGCACTGTGGGCTGGACCTTTGCTGTTTCTAGGCAGCCCCACAGACCAGATCTAAGCACCCCAGGGGCTAGATCAGGCCCCCGGACCTTGAGTTTAACATTCCTGTTCTAGTTCAATGCCTCCCCGGCTTTGTGAAAGACAACTCATCATCATCCAAGATAGTCCTTATCAGTAATGTATCCTAATCCTTATCTGAAAATTCACAACAATAATTTCTACCACATTCTTCCAATCTTTCTGCTTCCCGGAGAAACAGTGAACAATTTTGCTCCCTTGGGACTGTTTTTCAGATATTTAATGTTAAATCTGGTTTGTGGTTGGATTTCTTTCCATTCTTTCCTATTGGATCTACACCTTTCTATTTATGAGATGATACTAAACTGCTGTTGTTGTTGTTGTTGTTGTTGTTGTTGCTGCTGCTGCTGTTTTCCAGGAGTAAAAATTGTTAATGTAGCTACTATATTTATAATGTAGCAGACATGAATAATTCTCTAACAGCAGCGCAAATAGAAAAAGTTTGAAAGATCAAAAAGAAAATGTATAGCATGTCACATGCAATACTCTCATTATTGGGATGGGAGAGCACTATTGTTTTAAATTACATTTTAAAAACAGCAACCAGTATCTACAAGAAGTAGAAAAAGAACGCAGATTGCTTTGTGCATATAACACAGAATTCTGTAGAACCTGTTCTATTTTCCTCCCCAGAGTTCCTGTTCTTAAAAATATGCAACCAGATCTGTATATACAGGCTATCTATAGTTGTCTACATACAAGGTAAATAACAGACTTAATGATGAAACTTTGCCTTCTAGACAATTATTTCTGGAAATTCTATTATATGTCTCATTAGACGTATGTCCTTTATTATACACATATTTTTTTCAGATCACTTAATCTGAAAACTCCTTAGGATTAACTTGCAATTGTTCCATCTGCTTCCATTTCTCTTTTTTTTAATACTTCCTTTTATACGGTTTAGGAAGGAAACTGATGTGCCTATTTTTAAAATTACTTTAAGACACTTAATGTTTCATCTTTTATCTATAAATTAAGAATGTGTTTAGCTCTAGCAAGAGTACGGAAGAGTAATGGTGGAAAGCCATCATACGCTGTTTGGCTATAACCCCTTATGGAGCAAATCAATAAGCCTGGAAAAAGTTGAGAGAAATTAGGTGCAATGAAAATGAAGAAGAATCTACCCACAAGGTACAACACAAAGTTATACTTTGTTTCATCATGTTAAATAAGAATCTGCACGAGGAAGTAATGTAATAGCAGGGGAAATTGCTTCACATATTCCACTGAGACCTTGAAAGGATCAAATTAAAGAAAAGTCATTATTGGAAAGATTCTAATCACTTGATTGTTAACGAGTTGGTGATACTTACCAACCAATCAATTATAAATATAGGACAGATGATGCCACTGGAATTCTTGTTCTAAGATTGCCAGACAATATCTGTACCCTTTCTACGTGATAAAAACATCTGGATTCTTATATGTAATTACACCGGTACCTTGGTACTCAACTGCTTTGAAACTCATGAAATTTGGTACTCAACACATTTTGATGCCAACATTTTGTCCCAGTACTCATCATTTGTTTGGTACTCAACACACAAGCTAGAACTTGGCAGTATTGGCTGCATTGTAACTCACTACATTATTCCCTATGAGAAAAGTGTGCTTGTAAAATTAATTTTTGGTACTCATTGCATCCTCCTGGAACCAATTAATGATGAGTATTGAGGTAACATTGTACGTAATTAGGAATTGCTTACTGCATCATTAGCATCAATAAGAATGGTGTACTAATAAAACCAAATACGGATACATAGCAGCAAGAGAATAGTGTGCCAACATTTTTTCCCTTGTGATGAAAACTTTATAAATACTTTAGATTAATGAATACATTTAAGCATCCCTAATAAAGGTTATGGCTAGTTTTATATCTAAAAACCTCCAAGCAAACTTGCCATTGTCCAGGCATTACTTTGAAATCTCATAAAGGTGAATTAGGATCTTACTTACTTTCTACTAATGTTTTTTGGGTGAAATGTCCTATTGTGGAGACCTTGGTGCCCTCTGAGCTTGGTTGTTCTATTACACAAATTTCTTAGTTGTGTAATGAAATGTCTGCAAACAAATCCCCAAGCTCAGAGAGTACCAAGAATTCCACAGCTCAACCCTTAACTACATATATTCTATTAAAACTACCGTAATATCAACTATATACAGGTAGTTCAGAATATAGGATCAGGACTCCTATCATTTATATTAGTTTCCCAACCAGCTTTGCTTTTAAAATCTAATCTAAAAACATTTGCTTTGGACTAGGTTTCATTGATACATTTAACATTTTATGAAGTCATAAGTTGTTTTAGCTTCAGCATTCCAACATCAGTTAACTAACAGACAATTACACACACACACACACAAACACACACACACACACACACACACACTCTGAGGATAAAGTCTGAAATGACAAGAAGAAAATAACAATCTTTCAGTGTCATTAGTAAGAGACAAGCTAAGTGCATTTCAAAACCAGATCATATCAAACATAATTTATTCATTCAGCAGAATTATGATAGAGTTTGTAAATCACAGGAACCCACTGCATATCATAATTACAGGGCTGCATAAAAAAATTAATCACAGAGCACAAAACCCTGCAGGCCAATTCTATATTTATTCTTGTGATGAAATTTCAGTTCCTCTCTTATAATCATGTGATTTATTCTTTTAATAGATAATACAGTTATTTGTCTTATATTTTAAAATCCGGCACAGCAGAACTCTGCTACTTAAATAGGGTAACCAAAAGCCTGAAAGATAAATTTGATAATTAAATCAGCATAAGGCTACAGTGTTAGGGATGCTTTAATATATGTGTAAAGAGGAACATAAAATAAAAAATATGACCCATTTATTTATTTATTTTGCAAATAACTCAGGGAAGTGAACATATACAACACATCTTTCTACTCCTATTTTCTCCACAACAAGAATCCTCTGACGTTTATGGTGGGCAAGCTTTTAGTAGCCACAAGCTGCATATCTGGGGGCTCTATAAGGTGGATGAGACCAAACATGTCCTTAAAGGGGCTCAGAAATGATATGGTTCCTTTAAGATGCTGCAGGTAGATGTATCAATTAAGCTATTCCATGGAACCCATTATGGATGTCTATTTAAATAGGTATTGTATGATTCCCAAGATCCCTATAATATGATTAAAAAGGGGTGGCATTTTATATAGCCATGATGACCAAGTTGATTTTTTTACCCCGGGAACATCACTGCTTGGAATTTTTGCTATCCGAATGTTTTAAGGTGTCCACATTTAAGGTGTATTACTTCCATGTGCAGAATGTTTTAAATAGATGGGAATAACCATCATCTACCACAAAGTTATTAGTAGATTTGAAAACTATTAAATGCACAGAGGTTTGAATTTATGTGGAATAAATTCCAAAAAGAAGTTACCATGTGCTTCATTCATTACAAAAAGGCCTTTGATTGCATTGGGTGCGTAAAACTGTGGAATGTGCTGACAAAAATGGAAATCCCAGAACATCTCATTGTCTTCATGAGAAACTTATATACAGGTCAGAAAGCCACAGTATGAACGCCTATTATGGTGAAGTGCATTGGGTCCATGTTGGCAAAGGAATATGACAAGTCTATATACCCTCCCCTTATTTAGTCACCCTCTGTGCTGAATATATATTAATGGAAACTAGATTGGAAATAAAATTGGATGAACCTGAATTATGTTGTACTATGTTACCTACATCAACCTGGTAGCTAAAAATGCAAGGGATCTGCAAAAATTAGTAATAAAAGTTAAAAATCTGTGAAAAAAATGGGACTAAAAATAAAGAAGCCCAAACTAATAATCATAATGGAAAAACCAGTCTCAGATATGAAAATGAAGCTATCCAAGTAATCATAGCTTCTACATTTCCATCAATAAATATTGATAATTTACTTGAGATATGGAACAAAAAAGTATCAAGGTTTCACACATTAATGGACTGAAGTCTCACAAAGGATCGGTGTTGATGCATATTACTGTAATACAGGGGTGTCAAACTGGTGGCCTGCAGGCTGGATGCGCCATGTGCAAGCTACGCCCACCCCAGGGGAAAGCATCATGATACATCATATGATGGCAATGTGATGCCGCAGGTTTGGTACCCATGCTGTAATACATACAATTTGGGCATGAAATCTCCATTGAATTCAGATTTATCTGTTTATAAGAACTCTGGGTATATTTCACTTGAATAATTGAGAGCACTAGAATTGGTTCTCTGTCTATACAACAGGCATATGATTCTTGAGAGTTAACGGTTATTTTGATCCAGTGGTGGGATTCAAATAATTTAACAACCAGTTCTCTGCCCTAATGACCATCTGGGTAGGTGGGGCTTGGTGGTCATGTGACTGGGTGGGTGTGGCCAACTCAAGGTCACTCAGGTCGATGGGCACTTCGCCTTAGCTGTTACAATGTAATAAAGGTTAATTGGAGAGGCAGTTTCTGTAAGCAGGTCAATAAAGATTAGGCTAGAAACTAGAATGTTTCCTTCCTGCCTTCCTTACAGGATTAGCCCTGTAAAGTGAAAAAAAAAAAAAAAGGAGATTTCTTCCAACAATCGGTTCTCTGAACTACTTAGAAAGTTACCAACCGGTTCTCCCGAATAGGTGTGAACTGGCTGAATCCCACCACTGTTTTGATCTTTAAAAATTGAGTTAGTGCTTTTCAAAAAATTCTTCCCAGTTTTATGTTTTTATTTGTACTTTGGTATTTTAAAAATTTGTTCTTTATTTGTTGTGTTTTACAAACAATACATCATGAGAGTTTTATTTTGTCAACTGTACTGCTGCTGAAATATTTAAACCTGCATGCCACGAAGAAACATATCCAATAAACTTGTGCAAAGCCCAGGGGCTAGACAATCCATAGCTGTTTCGCTTTTTATTGTCTAATCAATCTATTTTGAATCATCACTTTGATTACCAAAAATTAATCTGACTTGATTCAGAATCTTAAATGAAGTAGTTTGACATTGGGCTGCTTTGATTTAAATTGATCTGGATCTTAAAAGCTTGTGTTTCAATAAATGAAAAGCATTCAGACTGACTAGATTTAAAGGTGTCAGGTTCCATACAATGATTCATGCTGAACTGACACTTCCCTCAGTGGAAACTTGATCAATCTCTTTTGAACTGAATCTTCAGACTGAGCACTCATATAGCCTTAATAAACAATACGCTCCCTCCAGAGGTAGTATTCTGCCGGTTCGCACCGGTTCAGGCATACTGGTAATGGCGGTGGCTGGTGGCTCCTCCCACCTGCCCAGATGTCATCAGGGACACTCTGTGCATGCGCGCATACTCCCAGTTCCAAACTGGTAGCGAAGGTAAGAGGATTTCATGCCTGGCTCCCCCTTCCCTTATTATACCCCTCACCATTATATTCCTGTGTATTTGTTCACTGTCTGACCAGTGTGTTGCTTACTGACTCAGTAACTACAGATTCTCATGACAAAACATCGGCGTCCCATTTCTAGGAGACAAATTGACTGTGCCTCACTCTTATGATGATTTGATTTGAAAACAGATACATACTTCTTTAGAAGAAAAAGGAACTGAAAAGTTACGATAGTCAAATCCATCTACTTCTTCTTTTGTAACCTTGATACTGCTTTCCATAGTGCTAAGAAAACACATGAGTACTTACAAATTTCTTCAGTTACTATATAGACTGAAAGGTTATGACTGAGACCAAGACTCATCTGAAACCTACCTGTCCAAAAAAAAAAACCCTAAGCTGCAAGGATGCACTGTAGATGATGGAATGGGGACATCATACAGTATCTGTGTCAGCTTACTGAGTACATCAGGGGTGGGTTGCTGCTGGCATTATTGCCAGTTTGCTTTGCACGGGCTTCTCTGCGTGCATGTACACAGTTGCCTGTAAATAGTTATGTGCAAGTGCAGAACATTAAAAAAGGCCAAAAAAACATGCCGGCAGCGGCAACCGGGGAACCACGTGGCCAGTCTGGATCACTGCCGGTTCTGCGATCCAGGCCAACATACCACTACCGGTTCGCCTGAACAGGTGTAAACCGGAGCAACTTCATCTCTGGAGTACATCATCTTTGCTCAATGGCCTATGATGTCTACTACTTTTACATATCTTTTCTGCTTGGAATGGGGTCTGAAGGAAACAACTTGGATGTAGATAATGAAAGATAAAATAAAGAGGCAACCTTCAATATTGGAGGTGGATGAAATCTGCTTGAAGATGATCAAGACAAGTGTTTCTCAACACTTGTCTTGATTTTGAACACTTAAAGCTCACCTGTGAAATCCACACACCTTAAAGAACTTAAAGTTATATCAGGTTGAGGAATACCAATACAGACAATACAACTGGCTCAGGATGGAGCACTGTTGATGGTATTATTGTAAAGTTAACATGGGTGTTCACAGTTGATCAAAAAGTTAAGATGATGGCCACAATCATGGTAAAACTCCACATACAGTATATAAGAGAGAGTAGGGTTTTAATTGCTTGCTTGTGGCCACCTTCTTGACTTTTTTTATCCCTTCCAGGTAGACATCCCTGAAAATCCCGCAGATCCATTTATTGAAAAAATTGCACACAGAATTTGTTGCTATTTAGACACAATCCAATGTGTTCATTATAGTTTACAAAACATACGTACCATACAGTGATGGGATTCAAAGAAATTTACTACCGGTTCTGTGGCCATGGCTTGGTGGGCATAGTGTGGTTTGGTGGGCGTGGCTTGGTGGGCATGGCAAGGGAAGGATACTGTAAAATCTCCATTCCCTCCCCACTCCAGGGGAAGGTTACTGCAAAATCCTCATTCCCTCCCAATCAGCTGGGACTCAGGAGGCAGAGAATAAATGGGGGCATGGCCATAGCTTCCATGCTATGCAAAGATCTTCAAATGGGCAACTTTTGCCACCTGCAGCATAAGTATATCTAACATTGTTGGGTCTCTTTTTTCACAACACAGCCTATGCCAGTGATGGTTAACCTTTTTGTTGTTGGGTGCCAAAATGTGAGCACACGCTGGCACCCATAATGCAAAGTGTGCCCCACATGTGCATGTGCACACAATCACCCTCCATGCTTCCCCCTGCATGCCACACTGCTCGCCTCCAAGCTGAGCTTGGTATTCCCTCGGGGATGGTGGTGGTGGAGGAAGCCATTTTTGCCCTCCCCAGACTACAGGAAAGCATTCGGAGCCTGGGGAGGTCGAAAAACATTCCCATTGGGCCTACCGGATGTTCGGAAATGAAGTTATGGAGGCTTTCCTGGAGCCCAGGGAGGGGAAAAACGGCCTCTCCAGGCCTCTGGAGACCCTTTGGAAGCAGGAAACCTATCGTTTCTGAAACTTCCGGTACGCTCATTGGGCCTGTTTTTTGCTCTCCCCAGGCTCCAGAGGCTTTCCTGGAGTCTGCCATCATGGACCTATGCTATATAAACAGTGCTGGCATTGATTGTTGTAAACAGTAATAGAAATAAATATTTCTTCTTTGGAATAGATGATTCTATCCAATTAACTATTGTGACTATGCAATACTGACAACTGTAATATCTAAAAAACGTTGTAATGGAAAGTACATACCTATTCATATTACTCTATTCCATTCTTCCTTCCATCTGATTTTTGGCCCTTCTATTATCAGCAACCAATTATTACTATGTTGTCTTCTAAAATATTGTATTGTATTTTATTTTTTGCAAAACGTGGAACTTTCCTGTGTTTGTTAATGGCTTCCTCTTTCATACACAGTCAATTCTTTGAGGAACTGCGGAAAATTGATTGATAGAAAATATTTCCATGAATTTTGCTAATCTTTTTTATAAAACCATGTAGAGCCATCAGTATAAATTTCATTAAGTGCCAGTGAATTCTGCAAACTAGTTATCATAATTGGAATAATTATTTCATTTTGTCCTTTGTCAGTCACTAACTTTGAGTTCAAATAAGTATAAGAATTGAAATGACTAAAGTCTGAACTAATGATTCCCAGGCAGAAATAGCTATTATATAAACATAAAACAATCATTGAGATTCAAGATTGCCTCATCCAGTATCTGTTAATTCAGAAGATGGGAAAGATAACACTTAAGTTTAAAAGAGCCAAGGTGGCGCAGTGGTTAGGGTGCAGTACTGCAGGCAACTTCAGCTGACTGTTATCTGCAGTTCAGTGGTTCTAATCTCACCGGCTCAAGGTTGACTCAGCCTTCCATCCTTCCGAGGTGGGTGAAATGAGGACCCAGACTGTGGGGGCGATAAGCTGACTCTGTAAACCGCTTAGAGAGGGCTGAAAGCCCTATGAAGCGGTATATAAGTCTAAGTGCTATTGCTATTGCTATTGCTATCTTGGGAATGTTTATATATCTTTACATTAAAGTAGATAAGTAGTGGTTTCCGGTGAACTGAAAATGATTCTGTGAAAGTGAAGGCAATGGCCACAGCAAAGTTCAAGAAACTGGTGATTAGACCAGTTCCCTGAAATTTGAGACAAGATGCTAGATCACCCCCCTGTGCTCCTGACAACTGTGCCTTGCAAGCAGACTGCAGGGCAGTGGTTTTCCATGTATTTAAATGCTGAACATGGTGGGATTAGCCATCTTGTTCATAACTATGTTGGAGATGTTTAAAGGACACGAAGTTCTCAAACCATTCTTTCTGAACCCTTGAAGAAATTGCTCATTAACTAGTTTTAAGCCACTCAATATCTTTGGAATGACAAGTTTGCAAATGCTGGGTGAGTATCCCTTCAATCCTGAATGAAAGAAAATAATAATAATCATAATCAAAATATTTAAAGAATCTGAAATAAAGAGCAAAAATAAATAAGATTTTGATCTTAGAAAGTTATAAATGGACCAAGGGCACAGATAAAAGTGTAATATTGAAACTTTTACAACAAGATTTTGGAATTAGTTATAAAGAACAAACAACTTCTCATGGGAAATGTATTCTGTTTTGTTTTTTTCCAAGATATAACAAAGATAAGATGATTTCAAAAACTGGACACTAGAGGGGATTTTAGACAGAAGAAAGATATACTGGCCGGTAAACCATTTTTTTCAACAAAATACTGAATAAGAGTAGAATCAGAAAACAGTATTTATTATTTGTTTGTTTGTTTGTTTGTTTATTTATTTATTTATTTATTTATTAAATATATTTATATGCTGCCCAATCCCGAAGGACTCCGGGCGGCTTACAAAAGATATAAGAAAAAAAACATAACGATAAAGAAAACAATTTAAAAACAACAAACACTCTCATATATTTATTCTAGTCGGGGCTGGACCTCAACAATGAGGTCAACAGCCCCAGGCCTGCCGGAACAGCCAAGTTTTTACAGCTTTCCTGAAGGCCATGAGAGTGGGTAAGGTCCGGATTTCCGGGGTGGTAGCCACAATATAAAGAATTTCAGTAAAGATGTCTGCTTTTATGGATAGATTATATCCAAAAGATAACATTGAAGAAATGACAGATATAGAATATATTTTATCTGACAGTATGTTATTACTTCTTACAACTTTTTATATACTTTTAGCTGACATTAGGACTGAAAAGTTGACATTGCATGGATTGGTTTATAGATAAGAAATGGAAATGAAGAGAGAATTGTTTGTAATTTTAGAAACGATGAAAAAATCACTAAATTTATTTTATTTTATTTTATTTATACCTGATGAAGGTTGAAAGTCAGTTCTTTATTTTTTCCCCTCTTTCTTTATTATTGTTGCTTTTTTTCCTTTTTTTTCTTTTTCCTTCTCTCTCTTTTCTTTTCTTATGTTTCATTTGTATTAGATTTTGGTATTAAAATAAAAATTCTGAATACAAATGATTTAATAATGAATGAGCCTAATATAAATTGAGTTAGGAAGCCTAATGCAAATTGAGGTTTGATTACTTGAGGATGCAAATTATTTTACACGCATTCCAGCTACTGCTTTTTTCCACACTAAAGGCTCTAAAGCTTTCCTGGAAGGACTGGAAGAAGCTTCTTGAATGAGAAGAGAAACGTCTTCCAGGAAAAACTAAGAATGCCCAGTCGCCTTTTGAGAAAGCATCTTTGGGATTCCCTTGCACAGGTTTCTTCACACCAAATATACACAAGCACATAATCTAGTTCAGTGGTTCCCAACTTGGCAACTTTAAGACTTGTAGACTTCAACTCCCTACTCTGCTGGCTGGAGAATTCTGGGAGTTGAAGTCCACAAGTCTTAAAGTTGCCAAGTTTGGGGGTTCCACCACAAATGCACGAACGACAAAAGCGCGCTTGACTAAACCGCGGTGACAAAACCGTGCCGACAAAACCGCGCCGATGAATGAGCGCTGAAGCGTGCCAACAACAGCGCGCCGACAGAAGCGCGCTGTAACCTAACCCTAAACCTAACCCTAAACCTAACCCTAAACCTATCCCTAAACCTAACCCTAAACCTTACCTTAACTTCTTCTGTCGGCGCGCTGTTGTCAGCGCGCTGTTGTCAGCGCGCTTTTGACATCACGGTTTTAGCGCCGCGGTTTTGTCGGCGCGCTTTTGACATTCGCGCTTTTGTCGGGTCACGAGTTTGGGAACCACTGATCTAGTTTGCTGTGCAAATCTGCAGGGAGCTCTCATGTCAAAATTAGAGAAATATGTTCTGGTAGAATATTGTAATCCACACCACCATCTTCAGTGCTGTGTCTAGTTCATGACACTTTCAAAGAAAGAATCATTATACTGTATCATTCCTGCTTAAAAGCATTTAAGTGAGCTCCATTGCTCAATTGTTCATAGCACCACATTATTATTTTATGTCCAGCATCTCTATCCATATATTCTGTGCTGTTTTCTATCCATTTGATCTGGGTTGCTGGAAACTCATTCAGGTTTTTTTTAAAAAGAAAATCAGTGAGGAAACGGGGTTATTATTTTCTTTATTATTATATTATATTATATTACTATATTATACTTTTTAAAGAACTGCTCTTAATAAACGATGATATAATTCCTATACAAATGTGACTGAAAACAGGGAAGGTACGTGTGTTCTTCATATAGCGGGGACTGAGATAAATGGTCAGTTGTTTCTTATTCAAGTCAAGGGAAAAAAAATACTCTTATAACAGAGGAGTTCCTGATCCTGTTTTAATACATATTACATGAACAACAATTTCTGATTCTGAATTGTAAATAACTTTGCAGATTCTTAATCTGGACTCAGAATAATCCAGGCAGCTAAACCTGTACAGGATATAGTATCCCAATAAGAATGGGAAGTTTAAAAAAACCAAAACAAGCTAAGTATTTGATTTTAAAAGTTACTACTGATCACATTTTAAGCATATAAGATACACTTTTTAAAAAACCATGAGCATTAAATTATGGCATGTCAAGAAAAGAAGTTCTTTTTAAAATTTCAATTGTTATATAAATTATTCTGCTCTTACATACATTTTTCTAAACGATTTCGCTTCCCAAATTTGCATACGCTGCTTTAAACAAACTTCTTCCTTTTCCTCCCCCAAACAGATGTAGTTTAATGAAATCTGTGGGTGCCTGTTAGATTACCTCTCATTTTGGAACCTACTGGCAAAGGCATTTCAATTATCCCACTGTTTAAGTTTTGGAAAAGAAATCAAAGAGATCAGTAGAATGAAGATGTAGAATGAAGCACACAATCTGACGACAATTCCAACATCTTATCTTGTCTTGTCTTGTCTTGTCTTGTCTTGTCTTGTCTTGTCTCGTCTCGTCTCGTCTCGTCTTGTCCTGCCCTGTCCTTCTCAGGTTTAACAAGTGTTGTGGATCTGGATTAGATGTTGGTAAGTCACTGACACACATCAACAGCAATATATATATTCCCTAGGGAAACACTCATTTTCATTAAATGGGAAAATGGGAAGAGCATGGGCCAAAACCACAAAGCAATACAAAGTGAATATTCCAGGAAATAACTGGCCAACTTTGGCCACATGGTTTATCCTGATATAATAGCAATAGCACTTAGACTTATATACCACTTCACAGTGCTTTTACAGCTCTCTCTCTAAGCAGTTTACAGAGTCAGCATTTTGCCTCCAACAATCTGCGTCCTCATTTTACCCACCTTGGAAGGATGGAAGGCAGAGTCAACCTTGAGCTGGTGAGATTTGAACTGCTGAACTGCAGCTAGCAGTCAGCTGAAGTAGCCTGCAGTACTGCACTCTAACCACTGTGATACCTCGGCTCTATAAACCTTGGAATGAATGCCATTACATCTTTTTGTTCTGGGCTTCTTCTTGAATGTCTTTAAAAGGAGCTATTAGTTGTCTGGTGGCAGTATCTGACTTGGGGGAAAAATGTCGATTTATGAGATGTCTCCATAAACCTTACAAAACATAAGAGACAGAAGATAACTGTTAATTTCCATTTCACACCCTGCTTTCCCATCAATTAAGAAAAGATTAAAAGAAATGCATAAGTTTGTATAAATGAAAGAAATCAGATCTTGGGACAAATGGATTTCCTGAAAGTGTCAATTAAATTTGCGAGTAGAGGCATTGTGTGTATGTCTATCTGAGCTTCTTCAGCAGAAAAAGAAATTTTCTCCTAGTTCTTTCAAGGACAGTTACAAAGGTAGAGATACTTCTTGAGGAAGAAACCTTGCTAAGCAAGAGGGGCACACAAAACTGGAGAGAGTAATTGAACAGTGGCAGATGAGAAACAGGCACATGACAGACAGGAACTCACAATCACACACTTTTGACACTCAATGGTTAGAGAATACCACCTCTAACCCATTCATATTTCTTCTGGATTCTCTTTTCCTCTGAAAAAATCCCAGAAGCAAATTGTCTTTCATCAACCTCAATAAGTGCTAAGTAGTCTTTCTCTGCTTGGATTACTAAGAGAGGTAACAAGAAAATGCAATTCTAAGTGAGGCTGAGGGCTGAAATAGAGGATATGCAAATTGCTGGCATCCTGCTCTAGTTTCTAATTTTACTAATTTTACTTATTTACTTGTTTAACTTGCAGCACATAATGGCCTGATGTGGACTGCAGCTGTGATGCAAAAACAACGTAACACTCCCATCTTGCCTTCCTTTTAACATATTTTAGTGGTTTTTCTAATACTCATTTAGTGCCAGTAGTTTAAAGACATATAAACACACACATTTGGGAAAGATAATTTTAAGACAAAGATGAAAAAATGTTTACTTTTCTTCATTGTGACTCTATTTTGTGGGTTTTAGCATTTTATAGACAAAAAGTAACAGGCTAAACAACTAGTTAACATACAATGAGAAACTAAAATTCTCTCTAGGGAAAATCCATGAAATCAAGAGAAAAATTGATGGCAGAGGGGCATAATTGTAAATGGGCTTTCTATTTACAATTATGGTATCAAATGTAGACTAGGGAACTGGAGGCTAAAACATATGAAGAGCTGGGTATGTCTAGTTTAATGAAAAGAAGGACTAGGGGAGACATGATAGCAGTGTTCCAATATCTCAGAGGCTGCCACAAAGAAGAGGGAATCAAACTATTCTCCAAAGCACTTGAGGGGTGGACAAGAAACAGTGGATGGGAACTAATCAAGGAGAGAAGCAACTTAGGAGAAATTTCCTGACAGAACAATTAATCAGTGGAAAAACTTGCCTCCACAAGTTGTGAATGCTCCAACACTGGAGGTTTTTAAGAAGATGCTGGATAACCATCTGTCTGAAATGGTGTAGGGTTTCCTGCCTAAGCAGGGGGTTGGACTAGAAGACCAAGGTCCCTCCCAACTTTTATTCTATTCTATTCTAATTCTGAAGTGGAATTGTGTACAAGAGTTGAACATGTGACTTCTGAAATGTATAAATGTTTATTGACATTTGGAACAGAAGAAGAAAAAGTGAAAGAACCTATAATGATGTGGGCTAAAATTTTGGTTATAATATACAGATGGAACAATGGGAAAATACATGATTGAAACAATTAAAATTTACCCTACTTTATAATTTCAAAAATGATATTTATAAAATGATATGCTTTTGATATATGACAGCAGAAAAAATGTATCTAGAATATATTAAGATAATTCAAAACTATTTTGGAAATGTGAACAAGAAGGAGAGATTATTTCACCAAGATTAACAGACTTGCAAAAAAAGCTAGATTTAAAAAAAATTATATATAAGTGAAATCAGAACTTTTCCTCTTGGCACTGATGGATAAACTGGTGGAAAACAGCCAGGAAACTATTTTTATACATGATGTCCATGGTGAGGTTATTGTACACACAAAGATGGAAAGATTTGCAATATTATAATAGAAGAATGGTTGATGAATTTGCTGAGATGACGTGCTTGATAACAGCAAATATAGTATCTACATTTATGCTGATTTGGAACCCTCTATGGACTTTTTGGTAAAAATGGGAAAAAATTAATTTAGATCTATAGTTTTGACAATTAGGATAAATCAGTGGTAGTCAACCTGGTCCCTACCGCCCACTAGTGGGTGTTCCAGCTTTCATGGTGGTCAGTAGGGGTTTGCTGTAACTCTGCTTTATAAATTTTATAAAGTAAAGTTACTTCTCTACTTTATAAATGACCATTACTGTGGAACCGGTGGGTGGTTAGAAAATTTTACTACTAACAGAGATACAAAAGTGGGCGGTAGGTATAAAAAGGTTGACTATCCCTGGGATAGATTATAGAAAAAAGAGATTCCAATGTCCCTTTAGAAAGGTAATTCTGTCATTGTACTTATAACTGCTGCAAAGGTGACAAGCCACTTTATATCTATTTTATTTTCTATTTTTCTTCTACCTTTTTTGTTTTTGGATTTTAGCTTTCTCTTTTACTTTTTCATTTCTCCTTTGATGTTAGTTGGCATCAATTTTTATTATTGTTTTTAAAACTTTCAGCAAAAGTATATTAAAAAATGTGTGTACCATATATAATGACTAGGTGAAATCTCAAATGGGTAGAGAACAGCTAAAATGCAGTGAAAAATCCAGTGCCTTTCTCACCTCTTTACTGATGCCCTAGTGCAGTGATTTCTCAACCCTTGGCAACTTTTAAGATGTGTGGACTTCGGTTCTTAGAAGTCTCTAGCCAGAATGCATACTGGCTGGGGAATTCTGGGAATTGAAGTCCATGCACTTTAAAGTTGCAATGTTGACAATGCATTAGTAGAATGACTACAGTACTGATGAAAACAGTTGGGAGTAAGAGAGTTTAAAAGCCTAACAACTGCTTTTTCTAACTGGTCTGATGGAGAAAGCACTGTGGTCATACATTTGTCCCTGAAGTATATTGTAACCAGTGGTAGGATTCAAATATTTTTAGTACCGATTCTGTGGGCGTGACTTGGTGAGTGTGGTGTGGTGTGGCTTGGTGGGCATGGCTTGGTGGGCGTGGCAGGGGAAGGATGCTGTGAAATCCCCATTCCCTCCCCGCTCCAGGGGGAAGGATACTTCAAAATCCATATTCCTTCCCCACCTTCCCTAACCTGCTTTCCAGCTCCATTCTCCTATGCAGGGCAACAAAAGAAGAACTAGCCGATCAACTGGGACTCGGGAGGCAGCAAATAGATGGGCCAGCCAGAAGTGGTATTTGCCAGATCTCTGAACTACTCAAAATTTCTGCTACCAGTTCACCAGAAGCGCTCCTTACCAGCTGAATGCCACCTTTGATTGTATCCTTAATCAAGAGAAAATGTTTGTGACTGTAAGAATCTCTGAGTTTGAAGGTTTGGGTTTAAACAAAAAGATACCAAATACAATAAATTTTAAAAGAGAACTGTATAAGTATATTTTCTTTTCTTTTTGAAATAAGTAATCAGGATTCTTTGTTATAGCAAAGAATAAGATTTCTTTAATATTGGGATGATGGGATCCCTTTTAAATTGGCTTTTTAAAAACAATTGGTGCTAAATTATTAAAATAAACATGTTTATTTTGAAAACATCAGTTGAAATATTTACCATCTGTTCAGCAAAGCGTCAGGTAACAGTTTTTTTAAAAAGAAAAATATGTAGTTGATATATAAGACATAGAATTGAAAATAGAAGGAAATTATAAGACAAATTATAATTTGTGTGTCCATATGTTTAGAAGTTGCTCTCTGAACTGAAAGCAGATGTTTCTTGTAACCACATACTTAAATTTACATGGATGGTTATTTGCTGTTATGTGGTATGTTGGTTGATGAACCATACTTAAATATGTAAATTAAATTAAACAAAAATGTCAACATTCTAAATTATTGTAGCAGAATCAATTCATTTGTTTATTTTAAGGAGGAAAATGTTATTGGAGACCTGCTACAACTAGTAATGACACTTTCATAGCCAGTAGGATAATCTACCATATGGAAGTGTACATGTTGTTGTGTGCTTTTTACTCTGTACATTTCAGGGGTGGGTTTCAACCGGTTCGCGGCGGTCCCCGCGAACCGGTTGGTGGGCGAACCCAGAAGTAAGTAACTTCCGGGAACGGCGAAGGGCCCACCCGCCCGCCCGCGCTCCTTACCGGTCTTTGAAGGCTTCTGCACTTCCACGCAGGCGCATGGCACATACAGCACCTGCGCGAGTCTCCGCGAGCAGCTGGAGCATCACGCAGGTGCTAAGACGCATGCGTGAACTGCGCGCGTGCACGAGGACGCCACCAGCCCCGTTCCAACCGAACCGGTTGGAACGGGATTAGCAACCCACCCCTGGTACATTTCCTGGGTTTGCAGTTAGATAATGGTAGACTATAGATGAGAGGTGTCAACCCGTGGCCCATAAGTCACAGTACTACACCTGTGTATGGTTTGCTAATTGCACAGTGGCAGATAGGACAGCACTCAAGACGGTTAACATAATTGGTTCATTGGTTGCCCTCTCCCCTCCTTGGAAGAGCTTTATAGCTCCCGCTGCCTTAAGAAAGTTCAAAACGTTCTTAAAGATCCATCTCATCCTGGGCACCCCCCTTTTTTTGGGGAACTATTACCATCTGGCAGATGGTACAGGATAATAAAAACAAGGACAAATAGGCTGAAAAAAGCTTCTATCCCAGAGGAGTAATTCTACTGAATTCTACTGTATAGTGCAATATTAAGGCAGTATCAGGGGTTTTCAATTCAATTGTATAGAACAGTGATGGCAAACCTTTTTGGCACTTTGCATGTGTGTTCACACTTTGCACTTTATGCGTGCTCATCTGGGCAGTGACCGGGAAGAGGAGCTGCCCAGGGAGCATGTGTGCCAGAGGTGCTTTCAGACCGGTTCGGCCGAATAGGTAGTAACTCGGCCTGCCACGCCCCCAAATCAGTTCTGTTGGCGTTGCCATAGGTACCACCATCTTGTTTTTTGCTTCTGTCTAATACTTAAATTTCTCAATACTTATATACTTAAATACTTAAGTGTTAAATACTTATATTTAATACATAAATTTGGGCTTTCAGAGAGGGTTATTTTAAAATTATCCCATACTGTCCTTAGTGTGCACAATCTCCTACCTTAAAGTATACACTTTAGCGGTGGGTTGCAAGCGGTATGCCCTGGTACGCACGTACCAGGGCTTGCCAGAAGCAGCAGCCACTGTACCAGAACGGTTCTTTGGAGGGCCTGCCTGCCCTTGTTCCTTTCCTGTATTTGAAGGAAACGGGCCCTCTGTGCACACACGCGCAGCGTATGGCACCTGCGTGATTCTACGCCAAGCAGCTGGAGCGTCGCAGGCAGTGGGTGTGCATGCATGTGCAGCACGTGTGCCCGTGGTGCACCCCCGGCTCCCGTTGCAGCCTACCAGTTCACTGGGAGCTGAAACCCACTACTGATACAGTTCCTCCCTCCCTCCCTTCCTTCTTCAAGACCCTTGTTTAGATACAGAATGCAAAATATGCCACCCAGTTCAGCTTCTTATACAGCCTATGGCACTGCTCCCCTTCAAATTATCTTTATTGTCAAAATCAAAACAAAGTTCCTGCCTAATTCACATGATCTTTTTCCTGACTTTCTCCATGGTCCTACCCATTTTGATTTTTGGGCCTCCTAAATGTATAGTCATGGCCCTAGTCATCATCATTATTATTATTTAAAACATTTATAGCCACCCAGCCAAAAAGTCTCCCTAAGGGAGACAGGAAATTAGGAAATATGAAATATAAATAAATAAATAAATAAACAAACAAACATCAAACATACAATTAAAAACTAGCAAGGCCTAGCAGCCTGGCTCCACTAAAGCTTTAATCCTAGGCTGGGAAAAGAGCCAAATCTTAAGTGCTTTCCGGAATCCCACAAGAGTGGGTGCCATGCATATAGCAGGGGGCACCCCTTCCAAAGAGTAGTGTTTGCAGCAGAGAAGACACATTTCCTACATCCCATAACATTACCTGAGGAGACTTGGCATATACCCACTTATTGTGTACCTCTACTTAAGGCTCCAACTTAGCTGTCAGAGAAATTTAGCACATCATATTTTAAGCAATGTTGTTCTAGGACAGTAGCTCTTAAACTATTTGGTTCAATTATTCCTTTCCCCAGTCTTGAATAAGGTCATTACCCCTCTTCCCCAATACAAAATAAACCATGTTGTTTTCCATATTTTTGCACAAGCATTTCAGTACTGCAAATCCCTCACTGGATGTTCAATTCAAAAGTAAGTAATTACAGATTTTTCTGTTGCCCTGGGGATAGTCCATTTAGGGGTAATGAACATTAGTTTAAGAACTGCTACTCTAGTGTGGCTGTTCACTGGATATTATGCTTACCAGTATGAAGAAAATACCTATATTTAGTTACTGGTGATTATATCACAACTTGCAGATGAACCAAAGGCCTTAAATGTTCTGTTGCTGACACTTACTGTGATCCTGGACTCTTGCCATCTGTCTATTAATTTATAGGGGTATTATAAAGTTACAAAGTTTATAACTGCTCTTGCAGTATTACTGGCATTTCTGAACAGCCATCCTAACATGTCATTTACTATATATTATAGAAACAAGTGATAGGAGCACCGTTCATGTTCAGCGTTCATTTGGAGGAAAATAAAATTTAAACCAATATCCAGATCGTAGTCATGGAAAAAAGGTCTAGGACTTTTCAGCTCCTACCCTTGGCCATGCCTGCTTGTCCACCAGGATTCCGCCTCCGGAATTCACCGCTAGCTTTTCTCCTCTGCTGACACGCCCCTAGCTGTTCTCCCTGAACAATGGGCCATAGCCTATCCACTTCTATATGGCCCATGCAATGCCACACTATTTGTTCCAGGCTTTTGGCCGCTCGGGTCAGTTAGTGATCAGTTAGGTACGATCAGATACAGGGGAGCTTCCACCGCCTCCCCTTCCTTCTCCTAAAAAGCGCCTGGTGCCATTTGGCTGCCCCACCTCCCCCAACCCCCATCCCCACAATCGTTTGCACTGTGGCTTCTGGCTGCCAGCATTGGCAACTAGCTGATTGGCTGATGGCTAACTGACCTGAGCGGCCCAAAGCCCAGGATGAACAATGTGGCGTCGAATGGGACTCACCGAAGCAGAAGGGCTGTGTCCCATTGGCCAGAGCAAACAACTAGGGGTGTGTCAACTGTGGAGAAAAGCTAGTGATGAATTCCTAGAGGCAGAACCCTGACAGAGAACCAGAAGTAGCCAAGGGTGGGAGCCAAAAAGTCCCACTGTAGAAAAAAGACCATGCAAATCATGATGGAGGCATATTGAAAGTGAAGTAATTAAGAAAGTAATAATGATGTCTGCAGATGAATAAAAAGTATGAGTGAGTGTTTTACCAGTACAAACCAGAGGTGGGTTCCTATCGGTTCAGACTGGTTAAATGAACTGGTACTACTTTTCTGGCCTGGGTCTCTGGAACCAGTACAGGGGTGTGGCAGGGCTGGGTCCTGGAACCAGCAGGTCTGCCGCACCCCTGAACCGGTTTCAGTTCCAGAATGCCCTCGAAAGAGATACCTAAAGTGCTGCTTGAGGAAGACCAAGAGTGAATCCAACCAAGCAACCATAAGAATCCATATTAGGGATTAGGTTGTGATAATCAGAGAGACATGAATTGTATTTTTGTGTGTGTGCTGATAATGCATCCTCAGATATAGCAATTTCAGAAGTGATTCATAATCTCCTGGGGGAGGGACAATTCATAATCATCTACAGAACCACTGAAATGAATATTCTAGCAAAAAAAATTGCTTGGATTTGTTCACAGTTGGCCTCCAACTGGTGAAGTCCTGGCAAGCAGATGGAAACAAGTTTTTGCATGGTTAGCTGCGATGATATTGCGTCTGTAATTCTTGAGACAGTAGATAGGATCCCAGTCTGTTTTCATTTGAGCCACATTTCTAGTTCATGAAAGTCATCAATAAGGTAAAATATGGCTGGGTATATGCTATAGTATCTGCTTCATTGATGAACGGCTTGTTTCCTGCTGCTTTGAATGAAGCATTGGTGCATCTCTTCCCCAAGGAGCCTTCACTGCATTATATTGCACAAGTCAATTTTCATCCAGTCTCCAGAAATTCCTAGTTAGGGAAGCTTGCCAAGAAGATGGTTGGGCTGCAAATGCAGAGGGTTATGTGGACTGTTTATAATTCAAATACAAGATAATATTTGGCACTGATGATATTACCTAGTTGCTTGCAGATAGAAATATCTGCAAGTAAACAACCAAGTCCAGACAGCACCAAGGATTCCCATGTTTACAATGTCATCATTACATTATTCATCATCTAAAAATAAAAAAACTTTCCACAGTTATGAAGTTCACTGGTTAAGACTGAACAGGCTAGCATTTTTTAAGCTATATTGCTTCTTAAAGGTGAAGGTTCCTCTTGCACATAGGTGGTAGTTGTTCCTGACTCTAGGGGATGGTGCTCATCTCTGTTTCAAAGCCGAAGAGCCAGCACTGTCCGAAGATGTGTCTGTGGTCATGTGGCTGGCATGACTAAACGCTGAAGGTGTACAGAACGCTATTAGCTTCCTACCAAAGGTGGTTCCTATTTTTCTACTTGCATTTTTAATATGCTTTCGAACTGTTAGGTTGGCAGAAGCTGGGACAAGTAACGGAGGCTCACCTCGTTACGCAGTGCTAGGGATTCGAACCACCTAACTGCCAACCTTTCTGATCAACAAGTTCAGCGTCTTAGCCACTGAGCCACAGTGTCATCAAAGAGGTAAAAAACATAAAGCATCTGCATGTTTTTATATGGTCCACGCCTTTCCATTGGTGTCCTCGGGCACAGGGACACTAGCACTGAAGTGTAAATCACAATGTTGCAGATGTGTTGCCCTGCATTCCAGGAAGGTTTCCTCCCAGAATGCTCTTGAATGGAGGATTACATTGCCGTATAGTATTTACATTCTGTATGGAGTTTGAATTCTGTGAGGTTATTTGGTGAATAGATGCTTCATGGGAAGTATCTGTTAATTGGTTTCCAGCATCCAGTCACTAACCACCCCGACATTCAAATTCTAGAGGGTCTAGAGGTGGAGACAAATTGTTTGGTTTGCATTTAAATAAGCACCAATCCAATTTGCATGTTTCAAACAATTCAATTCAAACAATTATCCTTGAATTCCCATGCTTTTCTGAAATACGCCATGCAGGTCCTAATCAAAAGTGGCTGTGAAAATTAGTATATACATGGAAATTGCGCACAATAATATCTATATTAGGGAAAAACAATGTCAGTGTGGCATATATTAAGAGCAAGTGTGTGTGTGTGCGTTGGAGTAAAATATGCATACATTACATTTTGTGCATGCAAACTTTCAATATAGGTGACTCTAAAGGATTTTGTGCAGTAGTTTATGAGCACTCAGGAAGACATGCATAAAATTCTCTACCAATTTAGCATACAAATTGGGCATGATCAATATGCATAGATGCTGCTCTGGACATTTAGTGTTAGTTTCTATTAGATAATTCCTCGATATGGCAATAAACACTCCCCAGTTTTCTTTGCTTCCAGTTCCACCTAGGTTCCACCTAGGTTCCACCTGGTGTTTTTATTTTAGAAGATTAAATTAGAAAAAGGATCTCCAAATTTGGCAACTCTTAAGACTTGTGGACTTCAACTTCCAGAATTCCCCAGCCATTCCCCATAGCTGGCTGAAGAATTCTGGGAGATGAAGTCCACAAGTCTTAAAGCTACCAAAGTTGGAGATCCCAAGATTAGAAGATTGCACTCTTTGACTTACAAGAATGCTTCTACGCCTGTCTATATCCCATTATCCCAAGGCATAATCGGTGGTGGGATTCAAATAATTTAACAACCGGTTCTCTGCCTTAATTATTTTTTCTGACAACCAGTTCACCAAACTACTCAGAAAGTTAATAACCGGTTCTCCTGAAATGGTGCAAACTGGCTGAATCCCACCACTGCATAAAATGATAGGTGGCTTCCATGCAGTGCTTTGTTTGGAACTAGGTCCCTAACTCTAAGGGAAACTGACATAACGCTGGAGAGCAACATCTCCAGTTTAGAGGTGGGTTGCTCCCGGATCAGCTGGGATTGGGCGAACTGGTAGTAGTTGCGACGGGGGGCTCCGCCCGCCTGCCCGGACGCTTCTGTGCATGCACAGAAGCATCGTGCACCCGAACTGGTAGTAAAAAAATTGGCAACCCATCACTGCCCCAGTTCCATCGAGACATTGGATGATTTTGACTGTCTACATTTTTCAACAATGCCAGAGTTTAGGGATTTCTGTTCTATCAGAAGATATTCCTTCTTGAAAATAGATGACTTGACTAGTTTGTGTTGACCATATATAGTTGCTTTTCTGGTTTTAATGGAGACTTTATTGTACATACTGTTGTTTTTTAAAACTATATTTAATTTTGACTGCCTTAGTTTAAAGGGTTTAGCTCCAAGGAATGCTGTCATTAGCTAACAAATGTTTGGGTTTCCAAGCCCACCTTCGAGCTGAAAAAGCGGTAAGAATATATTGAATAATAAAACAGGCACACACAGAGACAGAAAATCGTGACTAACTGAAGAAATAAGATTTTTTTTCTTTTCTTCTTGTTTCCTAAAGAGAAGTCATTACTGAGAAATACTGTGTTGGTTTCATATTGTCTCTGTGATCCCTGTCTTATACAGATGCAATGAACCCATTTTATTTCATTCTGACCTAATCAAATTCCAGCTGAAATCTCCAGGTATTCAAAGCTAATTCTTCCTTTACAGCTTATAAATGCTTGGTAATAAAAAAAACCCACACATAATTTAAGGAAAGGACATTTTCCTGGGTTATTAGGGAAAACAGATTTCGAGAAAGCTCGCTGTGGTGAGCATAGCTAATCATGTTGCCAAAAGGCAACTTAGAAGAATAAGATATCATTTCCTTCTCCTGGTCACACAATTGAAAGACAGCATCAAAGACACCAGGAACAGCAGGAAGACCGAAGAAATTTCAAAAGGGCTTGCGTGCGATCATTTATTTTTTAATTGTTTGATCTTCTGAAGAGACGGGGTTGTCAACTCAGCTGCCTAAGGAAAGAAACAACGAAACTCAACGTATTTTGAGCTCAAAAATATAATATTCTGGGAAAAGTTTTATTGAGCTTCTTTAATGTTGCTGTTTTTATTCAATGAAAAGGGATAATTGTTTGTAAATGTAGCCCTCGACTTATGACCACAATTGAGCCAACATTTCTGTTGCTAAATGAGACATTTGTTAAGTGAGTTTTCTTCCATTTTACGATCTTTCTGCCAGTTATTTTTTTTGTAAACCTTTTTTTAAAAAAATTTAGTCTCATACACACATTTATAAGGATATGTTCTCATAGTTATTATTCTTATCACATTTTAACACTTTTAAACATTCATTTTTCCATATAAAAAATTAAAATATATGATAGGGATTGCTTTGCTTACTATTCCATACACCTATTTTATTTTGCCGCCACCCTGCTTTTCTTTGCTTTCCTTTTCTCCCTCCCTCCCTTCTCTACTTTCTTCTTCCTCCTCTCCTTTCCCTTTCCTTCTTCCCAGTGGTGGGTTTCAAAAAAATGTGGAACCTCTTCTGTAGGTGTGGCCTGCTTTCCGGATCCACTGGTGGAACCTCTTCTAACCGGTTCGGTAGATTTGACGAACTGGTTTTACCGAATAGGTGCGAACTGCTTCTTCCCCTTCCTCTCCCCTACTCCTCTCTACCTCTTCCCCTTCATGCCCTCTCTCCTCCTCTTCCTATCTCTCCCAATCTTCCTCTCCTTTCCTCTTTCTTCTTTCCCTCTCCTTCCCTCTCTTCTTCTCTTCCTCTCTTCCTTTCCTCTTCTATTGTTGTGGTTGCCTATTTTCCTCTTCCATCTGGTGTACTTTCAGGAGGGTATTCCAGCAAACCCAGTTCTGACATTATATTTGCAATTTTTGTATTGCTAAATGAGATATTTGTTAAGTGAGTTTTGTTGCATTTTATGACCTTTCTTGCCACCATTATTAAGAGCTGTTAAGCTGTAGCTGTTAAGTTATCAGCACGGTTGTCAAGCAAATCTGACTTCCCCATTGACATTGCTTGTCAGAAGGTCACAAAAGGTGTTTACAGGACCCTGGGACACTGCAACC
The DNA here is from genome assembly GCF_009769535.1 of Thamnophis elegans. Classification (NCBI taxonomy): domain Eukaryota; kingdom Metazoa; phylum Chordata; class Lepidosauria; order Squamata; family Natricidae; genus Thamnophis; species Thamnophis elegans. Next base: position 21,473,146 of record NC_045549.1, on the reverse strand, counting down.
GTCATAAATATGAATCTCTTACCAAGCATCTGAATTTTGATCACATGACCATGGGGATGCTATAACGGTGGTAAGTCTGAAAAACAGTCCTAAGTCACTTTTTCGATGCTCTTGTAGCTTTCAATGGCCACTAAATGAATTGTAAGTTGAGGATGACCTGCAGTAGTACATATAGAAAAATTTTCTGAAACAGATGAGTCTCAAAAGCTATGGGTTAAGTTGTAATAATGAGTTAATTATGCAAAAGTTTCAATTTAATTGTTTTAATACTATTCAAAGAGCAACAAAGATGATTAGGCAACTGGAGACTAAAACATATGAAGAACGGTTGCAGGAACTGACTATGTCCAGTTTGATGAAAAGAAGGACCAGGGGAGACATGATAGCAGTGTTCCAATATCTCAAGGATTGCCACAAAGAAGAGGGAGTTAAGCTTTAAGCATCTGAGTGTAGAACAAGAAGCAATGGGTGGAAACCAGGAGTTGGTTCTGCCTTGAGTTACTGCCAGTTCACTCATGGATACGCTTTGTGTGGGCCTGTGCTGGATGCGCGCTGTGCGCACATGCACAGTTCGATGGAAATTGTTCTGTGCATGCGCAGAACTCAAAAAAAAGATGGCGGTGGCAGCGACCAGGGAACCACAACTGGTTCAACTACATACCACTACTGGTAGGAACCCAGCATTGGTGGAAACTAATCAAGGAGAGAAGCAACTTAGAACTTTCCTGACAGAACAATTAATCAGTGGAACCAGAAATTGCCTCCAGAAGTTGTGAATGCTCCAACACTGGAAGTTTTAAAGAAGATGTTGGATAACCACTTGTCTGAAGTGGTGTAGGGTTTCCTGCCTAAGCAGGGGTTGAACTAGAAAACTTCCAGGGTCCCTTCCAATTCTGTTATTCTATTCCATTCTATTCCATTCTATTCCATTCTATTCCATTCTATTCCATTCTATTCCATTCTATTCCATTCTATTCCATTCTGGGATATAGCATAGAAGTGATTTAAATAGTATGATAATTTGCTCGTTATATCTGCTCTAGGTCTGGTGATCCAGAGAAGAAAGCTTCTGTCTTTCAATTCTGGAAGGAAGTCATAGAGAAACGCTCAGTAACAGTAAGAAATAAGAAAACTTTGCCACAGTATTTTGCTTCTCTTCCTCTTGTGACACTCTGCAGTCATTTCTCTTCAGCAGCTGTGTGGTATTTACTTCTGACCAGGGATGGGTTCCTGCCAGTTCTAACCTCTTCTATAGAAGAGGTTCCACAAATCTACAGTGCCGTTTAGAACCAGTTCCAGCTCCCTCCCCCCGCCCCTCTGCACATCATCAAGATGAAGAGCGAGAGGAGGAGTTCTGGGAGTTGAAGTCCACAAGTCTTAAAGCTGTCAAGTTTGAACACCCCTGGGTTTTTTTTCTAAAGGATTAGGGGGTGCAAGGATCTTGTAACCTGACAGCTTTAAGACTTGCACACTTCAATGCCAGAGTTCCTGAGCCAACATTTTGGTTGCTAAGCAAGAGCGTTCTTAAGTGAGTTTCACCACATTTTACAAGTTGGCCACACCCACCCAGTCACATGGCCAGCAAACCACTCCCACAAAGCAGGCCACACCTACAGAAGAGGTTCTAAAAAAAATTGAAACCCACCACTGCTTCTGACGCAACATTGGCACATGAAGAACTACTCTGAAACTGTTTGTAGCTGGAACCCCTGCAGCTTTGTAGAGTTTCGAAACAAGGCACAATCCCTGATGGAAGATAATTTTTCCCCCTCGTTTCTCCTTTGGACCCAGGTCTTATCCCTTACAAATGAAAGAGTTTGTAAGGGAAACTTTGGATGGACAACGTTGAGTTTGTTTCTTAATAATTGAGGCAAGACAATAAGTGAAATTATTTAAGTAAAGTTCACCCTTCTCCTTGACAGATAATGAGAATACCTGTAAAGATCCTTGGGTTTTAATCTTTTCTTCTCTTTGTCTATGAAGTGAGGGTGAGATTTTGTAGCTTTAAGACATGCAGAACTGAGAGAGGTGCAGGGAACTTAGTTTCCCGCATTTCTGCAAACATTTGGCAGAAGTGAAAATGATAGTGAGCAGCTTACCAGCTGGTTTTGAGAGATTGGAAAATGGAAATGGAAACAGGGTGGAAGTGTCCTTAACAGGAAAGAGGCTCAAAAGATTCAAAACAAAAGGATAGTTTTATACAATGTTTTCTTGTTAAAAGCTCTCCAAGTAGAGCAGATCCTCTATAAGCAAGAAACCTAGTTTCTTGAGATTCTGTTGGATTGCTAGGATACAAAGCTCTGAATTTGATTTGAAATATGAATAACCCTGTTTATATTTATATACAAAGTTTCATCGAGTTTTGATATAAAAATTCAAACTTCATACTTGCTAAGTTGGCTGATTTTTTTTTACACACACACAAAAAAAGGGGCCACGTAGTTCCTAATTTTTTTCTAGCTACCATCCTTTGATTTAAGAAACTCACAGCAGCCTCACAGTACATCGGCAAACATGTACGAGGATGAGTCATCATTCAGCTGCAATAAATACTGCAATGTTACACCTTTAGGCTATCAGTATATTTCACAGGTGACCAAAAGTCTAAGCCTTCAGATCTTTACAAACATATATTGCGTATGTAATAACAGTCCGTCAGCAAACAGCAAACAGCATTGTTGAAGACAATGACTTTGCAGGTCAGTAGGTGTGTGAGTGATCTCTCAGCTTTCTAAACTGTAGAGATATTTATAACAGTTGGAATTAAAATTTAGCTATATTACAGAATATAGAATAATAGAGTTAAAGGGATCTTGGAGGTCTTCTAGTCCAGCATCCCTAACCTTTTGGCTACCAGGGACTGATTCTGTGGAGAGAGGTTTTCTGTGGGCTGGAGGGGACATGATTTTCTGTGCTGCCTGCATCTTGCACATGGGGCTTCGCTTGTTTGTGCAGTCCAGTTTCTGGCATGCTGTGGCCCGGTGCCAGTCCATGGACCAGGAGTTGGAGATCCCTGTTGTAGTCCAACTCCCTGTTCATGCAGAAGACCCAATACTCAAGTAATGCTTAGTAGAAGAAACATTCAGGCACTAATTAGAAATAACTAATAACTATTAGAAATAGAATAGAAATAGAGTAACAGAGTTGGAAGGGACCTTGAGGGTCTTCTAGTCCAATCCCCTGCTTAGGCATGAAATCCTACACCACTTCAGACAAATCTAATCTCTTCTTAAAAACTTCCAGTGTTGGAGCATTTACAACTTCTGGAGGCAAGTTGTTCCACTGATTAATTGTTCTAACTGTCAAGAAATTCCTACTTAGTTCTAAGTTGCTTGTCTCCTTGATTAGTTTCCACTCAATGCTTCTTGTTCTGCCCTCAGGTGCTTTGGAGAATAGCTTGACACTTTCTTCTTTGTGGCAGCCCCTGAGATATTGGAACACTGTTATCATGTTTCCCCTAGTCCTTCTTTTCATTAAACTAGACATACCAGGTTCCTGCAACCGTTCTTCGTATGTTTTAGTCTCCAGTCCCCTAATCATCTTTGTTGCTCTTCTCTGCACTCATTCTAGAGTCTCAACATCTTTTATACATCATAGTGATCAAAACTGAATGCAATATTCCAAGTGTGGCCTTACCAAGGCATTATAAAGTGGTATTAACAATTCACATGATCTTGATTCTATCCCTCTATTAATGCAGCTTAGAAGTGTGTTGGGTTTTTTGGCAGCTGCTGCACACTGCTAGCTCATATTTAAATGGTTGTCCTTTAGGACTCCAAGATCCCTCTCACAATTACTGCTATTGAGCGAGGTACCACATATACAATTAGAAATAATTTATTGTATTCTCTGAAACAAAATAAGCTAAACTGGTAAAATTTTTCATTAGCTGAGTAGGAAAAGATTAAAAAATCTCTGATTTCAGGTTGGTGAAATACATATATAAACCTTCCTTAATCTGGCCAAGATGCATTTGGAATTCAACTCCCGAAATCCCCAACTAAGGGTGGTCTTTGACTGAAGAATGCTGGCTGAAAATTCAGAGGTTGGGAATAAGTTAACGTATCATAATTTATTTTTTATTACTGGACAAGGAATCAGTTTTTATAATAAGCCTTTAAAAAGTCCTACTGGAGTTTTGCTAATATTTAAAACTGCAACGTTGTCATATATTTGGGTCATAAATGAATACTTTGTAGAACAGAAAAACAAATGTATTCTATTAGCCTCGCTGGTGATAAGTATTGCAGTGCTGTAGCCATGCTCTACAAAAACAGGAAGTAACAACAGCATCCATTATTTTCCTAAATGAAATTATTTTGGATTGCATGTTTTTATTATTTGTCTTTGCCATGTCATTTGTTTTACCTTGAAAATGATATTGAACTTGGACACGGGGATAAATCAAGGGGCCTAAATCAGTATATAAAAGAGGAATTGTCACTGTAGTTATTCAGACCAGAAAGAGGCATGGAAAGATTTGTTATTGGTAAGGTTTCTTTTTCTCTATTCCTGTCTAAAGTGGGAGGTAGGGGGGCTTACCAGTATCATGTGGATTTGACATCAGTGCAGCATTGAGGTTTATAAGCATCTGTACTATCTCCTCCTTTTTAAAGTACAGCCAATCTCGGTAGTTGTTTTCACAAAGCCCCTTTCTTAATCCTACAAGTCACTTTGCCACCTTGGGTTAAAATCTGGCTTGATTTTCTCTGCTTATTAAGCAAAATGTTTATGAAACTCTTGTCATACCAGCATCTTGGCTTTGGGACTCAAGTAAACCATTATGCCCTTTCCCCCATGTGTAGGAAGTTATCACCCAGCCCTCTCCCAGAAAAATGAAATATCCTAGGAAATATTGAAAAGGCAGAATATTTCTCTGGATGTGAAAAGAAAGAAACATGTTTTAAAAGACAAAATAGCTGCCTGTAACTTCCTGCCCATCCCCACTTTTGTCAATGGGCCATTGAGAAGGCCAAGCTAGTCCACTTTACATAATAAAGGCTTCTCCACTGCAGCTGCAGGGGGATGGGAGTAAAAGCATGATAATATTGGCCCTTTACTCAACTGACCACATGGCATCTGAGAACTCAACCAAACCTGGATTCAAAACACAGCCTAGAGAGTTGCCCCTGCATGGCCCCAAAGGAGTCTGACAACCAATCAGAATACATTTCTTACACAGGAACAGGAAACAGAGGTGGGGCTGAACAGAGAGTATAAAGCCAGGAACTTTCAGCATCTCTCTCTTCTCCTTTTCTTCACCCAACATTGAAGCACCCTCCCCTTTTCTGTTCAGGCCTCAAGCCATGTGGTCCTGTCCACCATTAAACAATCTTTCCAAGTAGCCTCCATGTCTCCAGTGTCTTTTTTCCCACTTGGAGCCGAACCCAGAAGGACATTTCTTTCATCACATGTAAATGCATGTTCAGCTCTGCAGCCTACAAGCAAGAAAAAAAAATGTTGGCTGAAAAAATTGGCTGCAAAATTCCAGGGTTATGCCATCATCTCTAATTTCAATAGGGATCTCTATGCAAACAGCAGAGATTGCTTACCAAACAGTTAAAGAAACAGATGAAGAAAGTTGCAATTCATCTTTTTCAAAGTATCAGGATGTTCTAGAACTGCTGTAGCTTTGAAGCTGTGGAGCAGCTTTGTAATGTTAACTTCTGAAAGTATTCTAGCTACGACAAAATCTGTAACTGCGAGAGAGATTTGGGGTCTTAGTGGATAACCAGTGAAATATGACCCAGCAATGTGCAGCGGCAGCCAAAAAAGCCAATATAATCCTAAATTGCATTAACAGAGGGATACAATCAAGATCAAGTGGGGTACTAATACCACTCTATAAAGCCCTAGTAAGATCACACCTAGAGTACTGTATCCAATTTTGGTCACCACACTATAAAAAGATGTTAATACTCTAAAAAAAGTGCTGAGAAGAGCAACCAGGATGATTAGGGGACTGGAGACTAAAACATATGAAGAACAGTTGCAGGAACTGGGCACTGCTAGTCTAGTGAAGAGAAGGACCAGGGGAGACATGATAGCAGTGTTCCAATGTTTGAGGGGCTGTTACAGAGAGGAGGTGGTCAGGCTATTTTCCAAAGTATCCAAAGGATAGACAAGGAATAATGGATGGAAACTGATCAAGGAGAGATTCAACCTGGAAATAAAGAGAAATTTTCTGACAGTGACAACAATCAACCAATGGAACAGCTTGCCTTCAGAAGTTGTGGGAGCTTCATCACTGGAGGCTTTCAGGGGTTGCCACAAAGAAGAGGGAGTCAAACTATTTTCCAAGGCACCTGAGAGTAGAACAAGAAGCAATGGGTGGAAACTAATCAAGGAGAGAAGCAACTTAAAACTATGGAGAAATTTCCTGACAGTTAGAACAATTAATCAGTGGAACAGCTTGCCTCCAGAAGTTGTAAATGCTCCAACACTGGAAGTTTTAAAGAAGAGATTGGATAACCATTTGTCTGAAATGGTATAGGGTTTCCTGCCTAGGCAGGGGGTTGGACTAGAAGATCTCCAAGATCCCTTCCAACTCTGCTATTGTATTGTATTGGAAGAAGAGATTGGACTCCCATTTGTTAGCAATGGTGTCAGGTCACCTGCTTGGGTGGGGGATTGGACTAGATGACAAGGTCCCTTCCAACTCTGTTAATCTGTTAAAAAGGTTTCACCAACTTTGGGTTACTTGCTAATGCCCATGTGGCCAATTTTGGGACAAGAGCATGACTCAAACTAAAGATGATGCTCAAAAATGAAACTTTGCAGTGGGAAATTTATGCATTATTTAGTATACTAAATAAAAATAGGAGATCTGGTGAACATAAAGGAAGCTCTACACAGGTATATTGGTGCCACAATCCAAGGATCAGTCAATAGATTTGAAGGGAGGCTTTATAGTGTTGGCAGTTTTATTTCCAAACACTTTCCTAATAATCCCCAACAATTTTTTCTCCCCTTTTCACAGTAGCCACATGTCATAATGTTTTCATTGAATGATGACTCCACTCACCAAAGATCCGTTTCTTACATAAACATAGCTATCTGTAATATTGAGAGGGGTTAAAAAAATAAAACCCGATCTCCCTTTTGGATTTGAGGTCTGTCTTAAATTATTGTCCTGCATTTTATACTCTGATTGGCCCTTTTTGTCTGCCAAAATTATGTAGGAGGCTGAATATGACCCAATAAGGGTTGATAGGAAGGAACATCAGTCCAAAGATGTAGATGGAGCATCAGAAGTGATTTATCTGAAACTAACGCCTGCTTTAACATAATGCAGATTTTTAAAGTGTTTCATTACAGCTTTTTAGATTTTATCCTATCTGAATGCAGGCTTTGCTTGTTTTCGCACCACACTCACCTAGTTCTTACAATGAAGCTCTCAATGCATAATGCAATGAAGATATTTTTTTCAGCCAATTTGTTGCAGATCCTCAACCTGATTTGGGCTGAGAGAGAGAGAGAAGGAGGGAGGGAGAGAGAGAGAGAGGGAGGGAGGGAGGGAGGGAGGGAGGGAGGTTAGCCCAAGATCAAGAGCCGTGGTGGCGCAATGGTTAGAATGCAGTATTGCAGGCTATCCCTATCCCTAACTCTAACTCTGTTATGTGACACACAAACGCCAACCTATCTTAAATCTAAAATTTACAAGACAACCATCTGCCCTGTTGCACTGCATGGCACTGAATGCTGGGCAGCAACAATAACGGGCTGAAAGCTATCTCCATGCCATGGAAATGCGAATGCTCCATTGGATATCGAGCATCTCCCTTCTTGACCACATCACAAATGACACCATTCAACAACATTTTGGTGTGGCACCAATTATAGAGAAGATGAGAGAAGTCCAGCTCCACTGGTATGGACATATCCAGAGAGCAGCACTTTCCATCATAGCCAAGACTACCTGCCAACTAGAAGTCAATGGCCGGCGACCTCATGGGCATCCAAAATAGAAAAGGCAAGACACCCTCAACAAAGATATGCAAACCGCAGGCCTGCACCCCGGAGATGCGGCTAACCATGTAAAGTAGCATTCAATGACCCTGAACCTGCAGGAATATGCTAATAACAATAACAATAATAAGAGGAGGAGGAGGAGGAGGAGGAGGAGGAGGAGGAGGAGGAGGAGGAGGAGGAGGAGGAGAAGAAGAAGAAGAAGAAGAAGAAGAAGAAGAAGAAGAAGAAGAAGAAGAAGAAGAAGAAGAAGAAGAAGAAGAGAATTGCAACTAACTCTGCTCACATTGCCAGGAGTACAGTTCCTTCGATCCTGACCAACTCAAGGTTGATTCAACCTTCCATCCTTCCAAGGTTGGTAAAATGAGGACCCAGATTGTTAGGGACAATATGCTGACTCTGTAAACCACTTAGAGAGGCTTGTAAAGCTCTGTGAAGTGGTATATAAGTTTAAGTGCTATTGCTATCACCTAGTCCAGTGATGGGCAACCTTTTTGGCGTGGTGTGTCAAAAATCGGCAAAAAATCGAGCATAACTCGCATTGTGTGTCACTTCGACAAAAACATAATTTTGCGCAATTTATAGTTTAAACTACAAAAATGTATAATTGCAATATATAATTTTATTTAATAAACCAAAAACAAATTATTTAACATACCTGCTTAGTAACTTCTTTGTTCATCAGTCGATTTCGTATGTTGCCCTTGATATTATTGAACTTGTTTGGGGTGCCGTGAACCAGGGCTGTGGAGTTGGCTGCTTCCAGCTCCACGTCCTCATCAACATGCCGCTCCAGCCCGCCCCTGCTATGAATATTCCTAGTGACGCGAGGGCTGCTAATGGCGCTCACAGTTCCCGTTGGCACTCTGCTGTTCCCTGCTGTGGTGCGGTCGTAACCGACAGTCCCAGTACAGGAGTAGACTCTCTGTGCCGGCCTGACTGGAGAGAGGCGCGCACTGTTCTAATCACTGTTCCCGCGCTCCTCTCCTGCGGGTCCTCCCTCGCCGCGCTGATGACGTGTGTGCGCACGGCACGCACGCCTTACCAGCAGCCCCTGTGCTCAGAAAGGGGCAGCGGCGATACAGTAAGTGAGTGTGGGCGGGGGAGATCACACGTCCCGCCCCCCCATTCCTGCAGCACAGATTCTTTCATCCTCGGCGGCCGTGCAGGAGCCGAGGATGAATCGCATGAAATCCTGTGCGTGTCACCCCAAATGGCTACGCGTGTCAGCACTGACACGCATGTCATAGGTTCGCCATCACTGACCTAGTCACATGTTATGCATAAGGGCATGTTAGTCCTTCAAGATAAGAAGCCTAACAATGAAGCGTAGTTCCATATTTATTGTAAAGTTACATTAACAGAATCTTGCAAGAAAGCAAGTATTTCTCACCTCCTCTCTTTTTAGTCTTGGGAAAACTAGAATCCTTTCTTAAATGATTTCCAAGACTCCTCTCTTCTGAGAATCTTATGCTCTAGTTGTCCAATATCCTGCTTTTCCCCTCATTTCCAAAGTCATCCCCATATGCAATGGGAATGACAGAGATCACTAAATATTGTATCTTTTTGCTTCTAGTCCAACATCTTAACTGCTATACCTGTTTTTGAAACGTTTCCCAATCTAATCTAAGTACAGCAAACTACAAGGGACTACAAGTTTCCTTTGTAGTCTAAGTACAGCAAAATAAGACTTTTTTAAAAACCCATCAAAGTAAAGATTCTTCCAAGGTGGTATGCCACTAAATAATTTTTCTCAGACTAAATCCAGTAAACTAGGGTTGTTTTAATGGCTTTATGAAAAACGTTTAAAGTTTTTGGGATAATGTATTTTAAAATTTATTGTGGAGACCCCAATAAAAAAGCCTACCACCTAGCTATGTTGCTCCAAACCCCATGTAGAGTTCCTAGCAAATCTTCCTACAATGTTCTCACTGGAAAGGTAGCTTGACCTGTACTAAGGTAGTGCCTGGTGAGTCCTGATACTATGACATATAAAACTTCATAGGTGATGACCAATATTATAACTGGGCTCCAAAGTTTACTTAATAACCAATGTAGGACATTAAAAGTGGTACTGTCATGGACTTCCGGGGAGGAACTTAGCCGTCGGCAGCGGCTTAATTGAGCCGCTCCCAGATTTCTGGTTCGTTATCTAATTAAACACCCTTTAGATAACTCAAACTTCAGATAAGAAGATTGTAGTGAGCGTCTCAGCTGGTAAGAACTTTTCCTTGCAGTTTGTGGCTTTTTTTTTCTGCTGCAAACGAGGGGGGGGGTTGTTTTTTTTAAGCTGAGTCATCTCCGGCCAGATTTCTCTGCTGTATTAACGGCACAAGGCCAAGACCCCCCCTTAGGACAAATTAATGAAATTATTTTTTTTCTTATGAAATTAATACAAGCAGAGCTCATATTTGAGAACTTTACGTCTGTTTTTTTAGAAACTCAAGCTTCAGTGTCAATTTTTTTTTTTTAAAGATGGCGATTCTCCAGCCTTTGTATTTGCAATGATGATACATTCCAGCAGCTTTTCTAATCAGCTTTTCTAATTATTCCCTTTGAAGAGACTTCCTTATCTAATTAAAAGTTTTCAAAGGCCCTTTGTTGACCCAGAGACATTCCGAACAGGGCTTTTCTCTGTTTTTTGTTTTGTTTTGTTGAACTGTTTTGGCGTAATGCCAGCTCTTTGAAATCCTCCGTAAAATTCTTGGCAAAAAAGGGAGAATTTTTTTTTCCTCTTCTTGGCATAGTGATTTGTTAAGTGCTTGAAGCAAAGATATTATGGCTTCAAAGTCGAATCCTGAGAAATTACCTCCTAAATCTGCTTCTCCCATACCTGGCACAAAGTCACAGCCCCCACCTTCTATGCCCCCTAGTGGAGATGTTGTAACAAAAGAATTTTTGTTGGAAATGTTTAGAGAATCAAGGGAACAGAATTTGGAAGCTCTTAGAGAGTTCAGAGAAGAAATAAGGAAAGAGATAAGCAATGAGATAAAAGTCTCATATGATAAATTTGATACCAAGATTACCAAAATAAATGATGATATGTTGGGAATCGTAAACGTACTTACAGAATATATTTCTGGAATGGAAGAGAACTTAGAAACTCTCAATGAAGCCAAAATTAATTTGACATCTAAAACCGAAGAGGTGGAACGAAAAGTTGAAAATGCTGAAAAACAAATGATTATGATACAGTATAACCAGATGGAACTTGCATTAAGAGTTAGGGGGCTGCGTGAAGAGAGACAGGAGAACTTAAAGCAGATGTTTTCTGAGGCCTTTGACTGTCTGGTGGGAAGACCGGGATCCAATCTTGATTGGCAGATTGATAAAATTTTTCGCGTCAACTCCTGGGCGGCAAAACAAAAGCAACTCCCCCGAGACGTGGTAATATATTTTGTTACAAAGAATCCAGAAATAAGATATTACAAGAGTCCTACAATACCAAGCTTCAAATTGGCGGACAGGATTTGATGGTTTTGAAAGAGATACCACCTCAAATGCTAAGAGCCAGAAGAGATTATGCTTTTTTGGTGGAAGAGCTCAGAAAGCGCCAGATACAGTACAGATGGGATGCCCCGTTTGGCATCATAGTTACATTTGATAAGCAAAGATATCGTCTCAACTCTGTATGGAAAGCTCGAGATTTCTATCATAAGATTTTGAAAGTGGGGCACCCTGAACCATCGGGATATGGAGAAAAACCACAAGCAGGACAAGAGAAACAGCAAACTACACAATCACCAGACAAAACGTATCATCTCCCCCTCCCAGAAGGGCAAGGGGTTAAGGAACAAAGATCTAACCATATGACCACCAGACAAACAGAAAAACAAGCCATAACGCAACAATCTTTACAATTTTCGGCCATTGACCAAGGAGCTACAGCAACAAGCTCAGAAGCTGTGGGAGGAGCTAGACCCAAGGTGAGACAGGCCATGCGGGAGGCTCTAAAAAAGCTTCAGGCAACCAAAAATGACAACTAAGATTCTGACATGGAATGTTAATGGACTGAACTCTCCACAGAAGAGAAAGAAAATATTTCATTATCTTAAACAATCTAAGAATGATATAATTTGTTTGCAGGAAACTCATATCAAAATAACCGATCAAAAATATCTGTCCAATCCCAAACTTGGTCAACACTTTGTGACCTCTGCTACGGGAAAAAAAATGGTATAGTAGTATACTTAAGGAAAGACATTAAAGCTGAGTTAATCGAAGCAGATCCCTTTGGAAGATATATCGCATTAGATTTAATCTTAGAAGGGAAAAAGACACTGCTTTTGGGAATCTATGCTCCTAATCAACAACAAGATGGATTTTATAGAAATCTCCATGCTAAATTAGTACAGTGGGACTTTAAGTCGTGCATACTACTGGGTGATTGGAATGGCGTGATTGACACCAAAAGAGATAAGAAGACATCTCGCCCGAATACTAAATTCCGAGCCAAACTACCCAAATCCTTTTTTGACATGATAGACGACTTCGAACTGCGAGACGTTTGGCGTGAAAGGCATGCAGAAGAATATGACTTTACCTTCTTCTCCGACAGACATCAATCTTTTTCAAGGATCGACTTTATATTAATTACTAACGATTTACTTTCTAGGGTGAAGAAGACAAAGATTACGGCCAGAGCCCTTTCGGATCATAACCCAGTTTGGATGGAGCTGGGAAGGGTAGTTCAGGCTACAAGGTCCTGGAGGCTGAATGAAAATTTATTCAGATATGAAAAGTATGTTAATGATTGTAAAAAATTGTTATCTGAATACTTTGTTTTTAACATGAATAAGGGTACACCTATGGAATATGTATGGGATGCAAGCAAAGCCTATATGAGAGGAGTATTGATAAATATAAATAAAATACATAGACATAAACAAGGGCAAAAACGTAAAGAATTGGAAGAGGAAATTAAAGGGAAAGAGCAGGAATTAATATTGAACCCAGGTGATACAAAGACTAAAGAAGCAATTTCCATATTAAAATCTCAATTTGATATGCTGATTTCTGACCAGGTAGCCACCAGTTTATTATATGCTAAACATAATACTTTCTGTAATGCAAATAAACCCGGTAGATGGTTGGCTTATCAGATCAGGAAAAAAAGGAAAATTCGAAATGTATCCAAATTGTGTTACAGAGGGAAGGAAGTGTTTCAGCAGGAAGAGATCCAAAAGGGATTTCGAGAATTTTTTACAGAGTTGTATAAAGGGGACAAAATTAGGGACTTAGATATAAATAAATACTTAGATAAAGAGAAAATCCCCCTAGTTAGCGAAGAACATAGGTATAGGTTGAACCAACCAATAACCTCTGGGGAAATCCTGCAGGTAATCAAACAATTAAAGCTAGGGAAAGCACCAGGTACAGATGGCTTAACAGCCGTTTATTATAAAAACTTACAGTTAGAAATGGTAGAACCTCTTAGAGAATTATTTAATAAAATTCAATCGGAAGGTAAAGTGCCCCCCTCATGGAAGACAGCGTTTATATCGTTGATACCCAAAGAAGACCAAGATCTTACTCAGCCGAAAAATTATAGACCTATTTCACTACTTAATGTAGATTATAAAATTTTTACCAAAATATTAGCAAATAGGTTAATGGTGGTTATCCAACAACTGATACATACTGACCAAACAGGTTTTATACAGGGTAGACAGATGAAGAGCAATGTTAGGTTAATTATTAATGCATTAGAATACTTGGGAAAGAATAATCAAATCCCTGCCGCATTCATATTTTTGGACGCTGAGAAAGCCTTTGATCGAGTCAATTGGCAATTCTTGTTGAAGATACTGCAAAAATGCAGATAGGAGATGGCTTTTTAAGGTCAATTGGTGCAATATATCAGCAGCAAAAAGCCCAAATTATAGTTAATGGAAGTTTAACAGATTCCTTTCAAATAGAAAAAGGTACAAGACAGGGTTGTCCTTTGTCCCCACTATTGTTTATTATAACTTTGGAAGTATTGCTGAATAAGATACGGGCTTTGGATGCTTTAAAAGGGATCAAGATCAGACAGCAAGAATACAGAGTCCGCGCTTTTGCGGACGACTTGGTTATAATATTGAAACAACCGCAGGAATCCAGTAAGGTTTTAATGAATACGATTAATCAATATGGTCAAGTCTCTGGATTTAAAATTAATTTAGGGAAAACCAAAATATTAGCAATGAATATGAATACCAAACAGAAGGAAGAATTGGGAGTGATGTTAGGATGTGAGGTTGTTAAAAAAGTCAAATATCTTGGAGTTAATATTTTAACTTCAAATGGGAAATTATACAAGCATAATTATGAACCACTCTGGCATAGTATACAAATGGAGATGAAAAGGTGGGAGAAACTGCATTTATCTTTGTTGGGAAGGATAGCGGCAGTGAAAATGAATATTTTACCAAAATTTTTATTTTTGTTTCAAATGTTACCAATACTTAAAAGAGATGCGAACCTTTTAGAATGGCAGAAGGGTATCAACAAATTTGTATGGGCAGGAAAGAAGCCGAGGGTTAAGATGAAAATAATGCAAGATGTACGTGAAAGAGGAGGATTGAAATTACCAAATTTAAAATTATATTATGATGCAGTGGCTTTATCTGCAATTAGTGATTGGATCCATTTAACCAATGACAGAATATTGAATATTGAGGGACATGATTTGGTATATGGTTGGCATGCTTACTTGTTATTCAACAAAAAACTGGATAAGAATTTCAAAAATCATATTTTAAGAAATGCCTTATTGCGGGTTTGGAAAAAATATCAACATAAACTAAATGACAAATTGCCCATGTGGGCAATTCCTAGACATGCAATTGAAAATATGAATATAGAACAAAAACACGATAGAACCACTTATAGACAACTTCTTAATACAGAAAGAGGGGTGCTGCAATTAAAATCCTTAGAGGTACTTAAAAAAGAGAAGGTAGTTCAAACGTGGTTTCAGTATGGCCAATTACAGGCCAGGTGGAAAATAGACCAAAAAATAGGTTTTGTAATAGCTGAGGATAACTTGTTTAAACAAATAAGAGATCAAAGTTTAATGCACATAAAGAGGATATATAATGTATTAGTACAGATGGACTCAGAAACCGAAATGGTTAAAGATTGTATGATAAAATGGGCTCAGAATATTGAAGAACCTATAATGTTGGACACATGGGAAAAAATATGGGTAAGAAATGTAAAATTTACACAAGCACAAAATTTGAGAGAAAATTTTTATAAGATGTTTTATAGATGGCACTTAGATCCCAAAAAGCTTGCTTCTATGTATTCAAATGTTCAGCCTAAATGTTGGAGATGTGGTTCTTTCGATGCTACATATTTTCATATATGGTGGACATGTCGTAATGTTAAGGCATTTTGGATAAAAATTTGGTGGATCCTGCAAAATATCTTCAAAAAAAGGATAAAATTCACTCCCAAACTGTTTTTACTAGGTATATGTACTGACTTCGTAGCAGTAGAGATTAATTTGGTTCTGTACTTAATAACGGCAGCAAGACTTTTGGTGGCGCAATACTGGAAGAAGAAAGACCTGCCTACAATTCAAGAATGGACTTTAAAGGTTACAAACTTAGCCGAAATGGCGAAAATTTCAGCATATCTTAAAGAACATTCAAATGAAAAGTATAAACGAGACTGGAAAAAATGGATTGATTATATACAAAGCAAATACGGGACTAGGAAATTCCAGATAGCTTATGCTTAAAATTAGTAATAACGTAAATTGTTAAAAATTTGGGTAACAGCAAGAAGCTGAGTTCAATGTAGAGATATTTTAGACTGTGATTGTCAAAAGTTATACCATGTATGGGCTCTGGGAAGTCGGGGGGAGGGAAGGGAGGCGGGGATCTAGGGGGAGGGGGGGAGGGGGAAAATATAATATGTGTTAAATTTTAAAGCATGATTGCACTTGTATACTGTGGTTTTTATTAATGTTAGTGTCAAAACAGAACAAACTGAATATATCGGAAAGTAAGAGATACCGAAGGGAGGAGCTGAATGAAAGAAGAAGGAGAGTAGAGAGAGTGAGAGAGAGGAGGAGGAGAAGGAAGGGAGGGAATGGATTAAGAGAGGGAGTGATAGGGTTAGGGTTAGATAGAGGTGGAGGGGAAGTAGGTATAGAGGGGTATGAGAGAAGGAAGAATGAAAGTTGGAGGGGGATGAAAGAGGGTGTATGGTGGGCTAAGGCGGTATATTGGGTTTGTATTGTAGGGGGCATTCTCTATAAAAGCGAGGGCTGTGTTTATTACTCAATGTTATATGCCTCGGTTGCACAGTAAACATGTGATTGTATAGAATGAAATGGAAATAAAAAGATTTGTACCTTAAAAAGTGGTACTGTCATGAAGTGTTGGAGATGGTAAATTAGCAGTTGGCCCTGTAATGTGGAGCTTCAGGTTCTTGCTTTCTCCAAAGGTGGCCCAGAATAAGAACCTTTACAAGGATTGTGATGAAGGATACTTTTGCGAAATTACCCTAGTTCAGGTAGAGTCATAAATTATATACCACCTAAGGCTAGATGAAGACACCCCAGCCACAGTCTTTACCTCTTGTTTAAGAAGTGGCCATGGACCCAGGAGGACCTCCAGATCACAATACTGTGGGGGTAAGACACCCCTAACACCCCTCGGGGGGGGGGGCGTTCTGTTACGATACAGCCTGTTGTGCCTTCAAATGGCTTCTACTGTACTGCCGTAAAATGACTTCTACTGTACAGTCCAGTGGAGTTGCTATGGTAATGGCTTCACAGTACTGCACAAGGGGGCTCCCTCTGGTAAGGGGGAAATCCAACATTAGAAATTACATTTGGTCCAGAACTTTTCCCCCTATAAATAAATATCTGGACAATGCCAGGTTATCAGCTAGTCTACATATAAACATGGATATTATACTGTTAAAAAAGTAATGTCAAGGAATTGATGCTCTATAGCAAATTCAGTTTTTGCAAGCTTGGAGTTGTAATACATAGGATATTGGTTATGTTGCACTGAAGATATTTGACTGCCAATATCATATAGTATGATATTTTGTGGAGCTTTTCAAAATGTTCCCGAATTACTGCAACCAAGGACATTATGTCTTTTTCAGTGTTAAAGAAAATCTGTTACGAAATGTGCAATCTTCTGCACCTCCTTTCATTTGTTGATCCCAACAATATTCGACAGGCTTGGAACTGTGAACTAATAGGGGAAAAAATGACATTTCTGGATATTCACTTTGAAATATCAGTAATACCTCTTTGCCTACTTCAGTAATACCTCTTTGCCTACTTCCATTTTTAAGAGCCAAGGTGGCGCAGTGGTTAAATGCAGCACTGCAGGCTACTGCTAGATCAGCAGTTCAGCGGTTCAAATCTCACCGGCTCAGGGTTGACTCAGCCTTCCATCCTTCCGAGGTGGGTAAAATGAGGACCCAGATTGTTGGGGGCAATATGCTGACTCTCTGTAAACCGCTTAGAGAGGGCTGAAAGCCCTATGAAGCGGTATATAAGTCTACTGCTATTGCTATTGCTATTAACACCAATGCCGTTAACTGTATACATTAATGCGTACCTGTGTAATAAAGAGAAAATCTTTGAATCCCACTTCTTTCTTTTTAATGTTTAAATTAAAGATGGTAGTATAGTTCTGCTCATAAAAAAGTATTTCTTTAAAAAGTGTGTAAAGTTTTATAAGCACTCCATAAGCTATAAGAAAAACAGAACAGTGTGGCTCAGTTTTCCAGTCTAATGGGCATAATTCAAAAGTAAAAGGGAATAACATAGAAAAACAAGGAAATTTGGGCATTAAGAGTCAAGCTACTGTTTGCTTAATCCATTTTCTTTTGACTACTTAAAACTGTGGGGAAGGCTAATATTTGAGGAGTCCTTAGTGTTCTCTGAGCTTTGCAGGGTAGAGCTGAGGATTATGCCCAATTCTTTGCGGACAAAATTGCTCGGTTTCGGTCGGATTTGGACTCCATCCCTGCAGTTCCAGCCGAGGCACAAGAGGATGAATTGGTAGACCACCTCTGGGTTGAGTTTCAGGATGTTGCCCCTGGGGATGTGGACAAGGCCATGAGAGCTGTGAGTGCCTCCACCTGTGTACTGGACCCGTGTCCCTCATGGCTGGTTGCTAACAGCAGTGAGGTGACACGAGGCTGGATCCAGGGGGTTGTTACCGCCTCTCTTCGGGAGGGGCACTTCCCCACCGCACTTAAAGCGGCGGTGGTGAGACCCCTCCTGAAGAAGCCATCCTTGGATCCAGCTGTCCTTAACAACTACCGTCCAGTCTCCAACCTCCCTTTTGTTGGGAAGGTTGTCGAGAAGGTGGTGGCCTTCCAGCTTCAACGGTCCTTGGAGGAAGCAGGCTATCTCGACCCCTTCCAGTCAGGCTTCAGACCCGGTTACAGCACAGAAACCGCTTTGGTCACATTGACCGATGATCTTTGGAGAGCCAGAGATGGAGGCCATGCCTCCATCCTGGTTCTCCTCGACCTCTCGGCGGCTTTCGATACCATCGACCATGGTATCCTTCTGAGACGACTGTGGGAGGTGGGGGTGGGAGGCACTGTGTTACGGTGGTTCTCCTCCTACCTCTCGGACAGGTCGCAGTCGGTGTTAGTGGGGGGGCAGAGATCGACCCCTAGGCCCCTAACATATGGGGTGCCGCAGGGTTTGGTCTTATCCCCCCTACTATTTAACATCTACATGAAACCGCTGGGTGAGATCATTCGGAGGCACGGGATAAGATACCATCAATACGCGGACGATACTCAGTTGTATCTGTCCGCCCTGTGCCAACTCAATGAAGTGGTGGACGTGATGAACCGGGGTCTTGAGGCCGTTATGGACTGGATGAGGGCTAACAAGCTTGTACTCAACCCGGAGAAGACCGAGTGGCTGTTGTGTTTTCCTCCCAATAATTCGATCAGTGTTCCATCGCTCAGGCTGGGGGGGTCAAATTTTATACCCCTCAGAGAGGGTTCACAACTTGGCAGTCCTCCTGGATCCACAGCTGACTTTTGACCACCATCTGACGGCTGTGACCAGGGGGGCATTTGCCCAGGTTCGCCTGGTGCACCAGTTGCGACCCTACCTGAACCGGGAGGCCCTCACAACAGTCACTCAGGCCCTTGTGACCTCTAGGCTGGAATACTGCAATGTGCTCTACATGGGGCTGCCCTTGAAGAGCATCCGGCGACTTCAGCTAGTCCAGAACGCAGCCGCGCGAGTGATTGTGGGTGCACCTCGTTTCACCCACATAACACTGATCCTCCGTGAGCTGCGCTGGCTACCTGTTGATCTCCGGGTGCGCTTCAAGGTGCTACTTGTCACTCATAAAGCCCTTCATGGTAGTGGGTCTGCGTACTTGAGAGACCGCCTCCTGCCAATTACCTCCCTGCGACCAATTAGATCACATAGATTAGGCCTCCTCCGAGTTCCATCTGCCAGTCAGTGCCGACTGGCAACTACACGGAGGAGAGCCTTTTCAGTAGTAGCTCCAACCCTTTGGAACGATCTCCCCGTGGGGATTCGTACCCTCACCACCGTCCAGACCTTCCGCACAGCCCTTAAGACCTGGCTAGCCCGTCAGGCCTGGGGACAAAGCTAACTGTCCCCACCCAAATGATGAATGAATGTTGCTTACTATTTTACTTCTATGTATTGTTTGTGTCTATTGTCTGTATACCCCCCCTCATTTTTTATGTAAGCCGCCCTGAGTCCCCTCAGGGAAAAGGGCGGCCTATAAGAGCCAAGGTGGCGCAGTGGTTAAATGCAGCACTGCAGGCTACTGCTAGATCAGCAGGTCAGCGGTTCAAATCTCACCGGCTCAGGGTTGACTCAGCCTTCCATCCTTCCGAGGTGGGTAAAATGAGGACCCAGATTGTTGGGGGCAATATGCTGACTCTCTGTAAACCGCTTAGAGAGACCTGAAAGGCCTATGAAGCGGTATATAAGTCTACTGCTATTGCTATTGCTATTGCTATAAGTATTAATAAATACTAAATACTAAATACTAATTGTAGCAGTAGCACTGATGGTATTACCTAGTTAGGGTAATGAAATGTCTGCAAGAAAACAAGCAAGCTCAGAGAGTACCAAGGACCCCACATTTCAATATTTGAGTTACAAATATTCTCCTTTATTAGGCTAATACTTATAGGAAACACAACATATAAAGAGGGCTGGATTGTTAACAAACAATTCCAATGTTTATATGCATATAGCAATTGTATTGTCCTAGGGCAGTGATGGCAAGCCTTTTCTGGATCGAGTGTCAAAAGGGTGTGTGGGGGTGCATGCGCACATGTATGTGTGTGCTCCTGAACCCCCAATGCAATGCATGTGTGGCCCTCACACATGCGTCCCATACATGTGTGCTCAGCTGCCCTACCTCTGCACATTCATGCGTGTGCCCCGCATGTGCCCCATCCCCCATACATGCACATGCCTCACCCATACACATGCCCCGGGCATTGATATCAAGCTGATTGGTCTATAGTTTTCTGGATCTATTTTTTACCGTTTTGGTAGATTGGAACCACATCTATTCTTTTTCAGTCTTCCAGGAAAATAATAACAGGGGAAAGCCAGTGATAACTTAATGGAGGCTTAAATGTTCATTCTGCATAGTAACTGATTGGAATCACTTATTCAGATAGGAGTAGAACTGCAATACAAGGACTTTGGGAGGAGTAAAAAATGAAGATATTAAAGGCAGGCTGTGAGCTGCATTCCTAAATTTTGATAGAATGAAATTTTCCTGTCTTAAATGGAACAACTGATTTGGCACTGCTAAAAGAAACTAAGCTATTTGTTTATCCTGAAAGCTCATGAAAAAAGGAAGATTAACCAATCATCTGGAAAATGTTAGTGTATATCTGAATATATTCCGAATGAAAGCACTGGAAGCACAAAACTATAATGTGCAGAAGAACATAACAGCTTTTACAAAAACCAAGAGTGATCCTTGGCACTAACATCCGAAAGACACTTCGTTCTCGAAATGATAGTTCACAAAAAAAAGTGGCAATTATAGGAAACCTAAACTCAGTTGTCTACCCAACAATTCACTCAGCTATACATCATGTGAAAGTTCTGCCTGAACTCTTTCATTTTGCTTTCCCTCATCTTCCTTGTACGTTTAAAAATATTTTACAGTATATTATTTAAAAATATTAATTCAATCAACCAATAAAAAATAGGCCTCTGCAGGCTGGTTATTTCTTCTTTGTTCCCAGCCTTGAATGGCACAGTCTGAAAGGTGATTATGTGGGACATGGTGCCTGATAAATTTGCACAGCATTCAGACATATGTATGTCCTGGGCTCAGCCTGGCTATTCCTGTGCATTTTGAAAGTTGAGGTTCATGCAGCTGGAAGGTACTTAGATTAGGAAGATTGAAGTAGAATCACAAATCAATTGGAATATTCAAGGGTCATCGAGTAGAATTTGCGTAGTAGCTTTCTTGCCATTCAGTAGGAAAAGTCAGAATTGAGAAGACTATCAAACATGGTCACATATTATTTACATGACTGCAAAAGTCTTGGTTTAAAAAGCCAAGCTAAGCTATAATAAGTTTTGCTATAAGCATATGAGGGCAAAATCAGCTGGAAAATTCTGTTCATACTTTGTTAGATTAATAGTAACATGGTAGTACAGCCAAGATTACCTCAATTATTTTCATGAGTCCTACATGGAAATTCTACTGCAGTTAGTTCTTGACTTAGAACCACAACTGAGCCCCAACTTCCTGTTGCTAAGTGAACCATTTATTAAGTACGTTTTGCCCCATTTTGCCCCATTTTCTGACATTTCTTCCCACAGTTGTTGAATGAATCATTGCAGATGTTAAGTTAGTAACACTGTTATTAAGTGAATCTTGACTTTGCTGGTCAGAAGATCACAAAATCTGTTCACATGACCCTTGGACACTTCAAATATGAACCAGTAGTCAAGCATCTGTTTTTTTGATCACAGGACCAAAATAGGGATGCTACAATAGTCCTAATTGTGAAAAACAGTAATAAATCACTTTTTTCAGTGCTGTTGTAACTTTGAATGGTCACTAAATAAACTGTTGCAAATTGAGGACGACTTGTATTTTTGCCATTCTTTCTTTCTTTGATTCTAGAACAGTGTTTCTCAACCTTGGCAACTTGAAGATGTCCGGACTTCAACTCCCAGAATTCCCCAGCCAGCATTCGCTGGCTGGGGAATTCTGGGAGTTGACGTCCGGACATCTTCAAGTTGCCAAGGTTGAGAAACACTGTTCTAGAGTCTCAACCACACTAGGTTCATGTGATTTTCTACTAAAGATGGGGGAATTAGCTACTTCTATTGCCATTCTTCCCTGCACCTGCTGAAACTTTCTTTACTTCTTTTCTTATTCACGCATAATTTGTTCTCAAACCAAAGATTTCCCAAGTGTCAATGCATAAAAACACACTGCATTCCCAATTCCCAATACCGAAGAATTCAACCAATCACATAAAACTGCATATAATTCCAATTTGTACATCTGTCCCCTTGTAAGGGAGGCACTGTTATTAAAAATATTTATTTCAAGGTGGTGGGTTTTCTCCCCTGTGTTTTATATCTTTTATATAAAGTCATTCTGTGCTGAAGCATTAAACAGAACATAAACTATGGCCCAATAGGCAAATATGTTCCCACTTTGTCTTCAAAGAAAAAGTATAAACTATTAACATAAGAGGATATTCTCTGGAGATTACTGTCTTAAAATAAAAAGGGTTTAGGCATATGCTGCAGTCAATGAGGTAATCAGGTAGGTGAAATGCAAAGCAAAATAAAACTAACCGTAAACATCATAAATGCTTCTATTTCATTCCCCTTCTGATAAAATTATGGACGTACTAGACATTCTTAAATAAATAATTTTATCCAGGGACAAAATTAAGAACACAACTATCAGCCACAAGAAACCAACTTGTGAGGTCCTCTGGTGTCCTATATTTGGATTTATTTTCAACAGACATCCAATTCAGGGGTGGGTTCCGGCTTCTTCTACTGCTGGTTCGCTCAGAGGTGCACTTCGCACATGCACGCTTGATGCACACTATGCACAGTAGTAAACAAATGCAGCAAAAAACAAGATGGCAGCGCCATAAGCGCCACCAATAGAACCAGTTCAGGGGTGTGGCAGGTCAAGTTACTACCTACTCAGCCGAACCAATCCAAACCAGTAGGAACCCACCTCTGATCCAATTACTTTACTGTCTTTCTCCATGGTGGCGCAATGGTTAGAATGCAGTACTGCAGGTTATTTTTTTCAACTGCCAACAGTTCGATTCTGACTGGTTTATTAAGTCTTCCATCTTTCTGAGACCAGTAAAATAAGGACCCAGATTGTTGGGGTCAATATGCTGACAATATCTACAGCATTTTAAGAAAACATATACAAGATGGTTTATAGATGGCACTTCCCCCCAACGAAGTTAGCCAAAATGTTTCCTGGGTTATCTCCACTGTGTTGGAAATGCGGAAGAAGGGATGGCACATTCTACCATATTTGGTGGTCTTGTACTGAGGCCACAAAATACTGGAGAAGGATTCAAAAATGGCTTAAAGAGGTTACTGGGGCAAGCATGGAATGGAAACCCGACAATTTTTTATTAAGCATAAAACCAGAAAACATGTATAAATCAATATGACGTTTGAGCCTACATATAATTGTGGCCGCAAGAATAACTTATGCACAATTTTGGAAATCTACTACCATACCGTCGGAAGATGCCATAATTAAAAAGATCTATGAATGTGCAGAAATGGACAGAATGACAGGTTGGCTGAGGGACAAAGGAGAAACGGAACATTATCTTAACTGGAACCTATGGTATATGTGGGCGACAAGGAGAACAGCAGGGACTTAAAACGGGGAAAGTCAAATAGCAGTTGTTAACAATGGGAACTAAAAGTGAACATGGGTATTGTAATAGATCCCTGAATTTTGTAATGAGAAGATGCGGCTTAGAGACTAAACAATGAGGAAGGAAAAAAAAGTTGGGCTGTGAATGACTGTCACCGTGGGGGGGTGTTGTATGCTTAAAATTGTATTTGTATTTGTATGTTTTACTCTTTAAATTTTTTTTATAACCAATAAAGATTATTTTTAAAAAAATATGCTGACAATGTAAACCACTTAAAACAGGCAATAAAGCACTTTGAAGCAGTATATAAGTCTAAGTGCTATTGCTATTACTATCTCCAGGTTCTGGTGTTCTCCCAGGGCCACGTCAAAACATAGATGACAAGAGTTCTCAAGCTATGCCACCTCTAGCTTTATCACCTAGCAGTACATCTTTCGGAACAAACACATAATGCAGTACTGTAACTGCAGCTTCTTTAAATTGTGAATTGCACTATTTGACAAGAGGCCATTGTGCCATAGTAGTTTCTTCTCCTTTCTCCCATGTTTGCCATCATCATCCCACCCAATGGATGGAGCAGAGCTTTTCTAGTTCTGAAATTATTTCTACTTAATAATTTCAGTGCATATTCATATCTTTGAAGAGTCATACTTTGGAATTTGATTAGCATATATGTTTTCTATGGAGAAGAGGCTATGTTTAGCAATAACCAATGTTGGTACATGTAGTGCTGGAGATTTTAGGTCTGTTCCAGTGGTCTAATTGAGTTTGTTCCACTACATTCTCAGCTTTCAGCCAGCAGCCATCATTTTGCCTGACTGCAAGTCACAGAGAGGGAATTTTTTTTTAAAAAAAAAAAAACCCATCTCCATCAGCTTGCCAGAAACACTAACTCCATTGGCTCCTTCCCTCCTATGAATTACTTTCATTCAAAATGATTGAATGAATTATAATCATTATAAGTCTTCATGATTTCCTTTTCTTTCCCCAGCATTTTATCTCAAGGATTATGCTGTTTCCTAATGCTTTCTTTGCTGTTATGCCACTCTTTGTGGCTAAATAGTTACAAGTCCTAAAATATAAATTTATAAATATTTATAAATATATATTTACTATTTTCTGTATCCCTCTACTACAAGATACGCCTTTTACTTATAAAGTGTTCTGATGTAAACTTGCTAATCTCTTGCAAGTATATAACAACCAGAGAAGGAATACTTTAAAATGTTAGCATCCCATTGTGAAAATTGGATTTCTTCCTGATGTGATGATTCCTTATGGTTTCTAATAACTAAATAAATGAAGCCTTATTATTTTTAAAGCTATTTTATATTTTGTACAATTTGGAATTAATACTGCCTCAGAAAATTCAGAACCATAGCAAACCTTTTCTATCTTTTTTTAAAAAGAGAATAATGGATTCAATTCTCCTGTATACAGTGTGTGCACATCATAAATATGTTCTAACCAAGAGTTCTGGATTTGAGAATAGTCTTACTGTTATTTTCTCTAAATCTTTTTTTAACTCTTGCATTGTGATTAGAAAGATCCTCTGAAGTTTCTGTTATAAAATTATTCCAGTCCTGAATAATTATTCTATTTCCCATCTATTCACCTTGGAGTTTATAGAATTCGTGCATATCTCTGTTTCTGTATGTACTTTTTTCCTGCAAAGAATAATCTCTGAATCTACCAGCAGGAGCAAACTTTAGGAAAGTATTGATTAGGACAAAATCTGCTTTGGATAAATTCTGCTTTGTTGCATATGTATAATGAGTATCTTTCAGATCCAGCCTATCAGAAATGTATCTCTTTATTTAATCTTTAACTTCTTCTGAAGGAAGTCTGCAATGAGAGCAGATAAAAAGTTTGAAACTGAATGTATTGCAGTTTTTTTTTACTCCAAATATTCAGGAGATTAAAAAATGATTACAATACGCAAAATAATATATGTTTTCCCATAGTACCTCAGATGTTATGTGGGTGTCTGATAATATTATTTCAGTATGTGACATATTTATAAAATATTGTACTTCAGTCAACATTAAAAAGAACAAGGCTTTTTAAAGATCATGATTCAACAATGGTTTTACCATTTTGTGTCCATATATTCTGTACTGTTGAGAAAAATTGGTATGTTAAAGTCAAAGATCAAATACAAAATCCTCCAAAATGCAAAGGAACGAGAATTATTGGAATCGCCTGATTTAAAATTGTAGTTTTCAGCCTGTTATTTAGTTTGGATGAAAGAATGGATTCTGCTCAGAAATAAAATAATTTTAGAATTTGAAGAGCACAAGCTGAGGTTTGGATGGCATGGTTTTCTACGTTACAATGATATTGGTGGTGGTGATGATGATTAGTGGATGGTGTTGTTGTATTAGCCAGAAGACTACAATGCTAAACACAGTATAATTTGGATGCCAATTTACTAGAACTGTGGTGATACACATTTGGGTGCTTCCTAAGGGTTAGGGTTAGGGAGGGCAAACAAGCTTCCCACCAGAAAGAGAGATGAGTGACTATTCCTGTAGGTCATCCAAGAAACCCCTTCCTCTTTCGGAACTGCCTCTTAAATGGACATTGCAACCAGGAAGGTTCATAGCCAGCAGGAATCCAACTACCTGCATGAAGTACCGGCCCGTCTTCACACCAAAATGGTACTTATTTATCTACTTGCATAGAACATTATATATCTCTATCTCTATCTCTATCTCTATCTCTATCTCTATCTCTATCTCTATCTCTATCTCTATCTCTATCTCTATCTCTATCTCTATCTATCATCTATCTATCTATCTATCTATCTATCTATCTATCTATCTATCTAATTATCTAATATATCTAATCTCTCTATCTCTCTCTCTCTATCTATCTATATTATCTATCTATCTATCTATCTAGCTATCTATCTATCTATCTATCTCTATCTATCTATTTATCTATCCATCCATCCATCCATCCATCCATCCATCCATCCATCCATCCATCTATCTATATGCTGGTCTTGTTGTATATTTTCCCGTGTAAGATTGAAATTGTCTTGGCAACATTTCGGAGAGGTCTCACTTGCTATCCTCAGGCTGGTGTTTTTGGCTTAAAGCATGGCCGGAACTACTGTCTTTTTATAAATCTTGGTGGGGGTGTGTGGAGTGTGGGTGTTGTTTCAGTAAGTGGATTGATTGGATGAATGGCTGTAACATGATTGGTAGATTGGTGCTGATTGGTGCTGGCTGTGGGTCTGTTGTTGTTTTGTGTTGTAATGGCCTGGGTGGTGGGTGGGGCTCGTTTGTTTACCAGGGCTGGTTTCCAGATGTCTGGTAGGCGGGAGGTATCATCACATTTATTCATGTTGTGGGGGTGTTTCTCTATTTCGATAGCTTCCATAATTATTCTCTTGTTGAAGTGTTCAGTTTTGGAGATTAACCTGGTTCCTTCAAAATTAATTTCATGTCCTGTACCTTTAAGGTGCTGGAAAAGGGAGGATGTTTTTTCTTACTGCATTCTTGTGTTCTGCAATGTGTGCATTTATTCTCCTGTTCGTTTGTCCTATGTATGTTGCAGGGCAGATTTTGCATGGTATTTCGTAGACTCCTTGGTTTTCTAGCTGGATTTTGTCTTTGGGTTTTTTAAGATATTGGCTATTTATTGGTCAGTGTTGAAGGCTGTCTTGATATTGTGTTTGTGGAGAATTTTGCTGATTTTATCTGTGGTGCCTTTGATGTAAGGGAGGAGGGTGATGCCATTGTCCTGTTCTGTGTCTTGGTTTTTATTTGTACCTTATCCATCACTTTCTTCTCCCTCTCTCCTCCCCCTCCCTACCTCCTTTCTTCCCTCTGTCATCCTTCTCTTCTCTACTTCCCCTTCCTCTCTCCTTCTCCTCTCTCCCCTTTCCAATCCTTCTTTCTCTCCTCCTCTTCCCCCTGCCCTCTCTCCTATCCCTCTCTTCTTCCCTTACCTCTCGCCTCTACTTCACACTCTTCATCTCATTTACTTGGTGTATTCCAGCTTCTGAACAAGCTCCATTTTATGTTGATGGTATTTATAATTCCTTTTCAATATACCTATTTAATTTTAACATATATCTTCCTCATTCTTTTTTTAAAAGAGAAAAAATGTATACATATATAGACATTTTGCTTTAACCCCCCCCCCCCTCTCCTGCCTAATTTTGGCCGAGATGTAGACCTGGTTACAATTCCCAGCTATTCTCATCATTATATTTATATAATTATGCCTCCTTACACACCCCCACTTTGTGATTCTGTCTTTAAATCTCAATAGTTTCCCATTGTAAGTATATTTCATGTTCCCCCTCCATTTTTCCATATCTTGGTTTAGGTTACCCTTAATTGTCTATAAATAGCAATCCTTACTGTTCAATGTTCATTACAATTCCCTTAATCTACTATATAGAATAACAAACGGTACACATCTCACTTTGTTCATCATCTTAGAAGTTCTATATATGCCCATGTTTCATATATTTTAACCCATGCTTAATTGTCCTTCTATTGTCATATTCAATCAATTAGCAACAGATTAATTATCATGTATAAAAGTGAACCACAAACCTCTGTTTTACAATCTCCCCATATCAGTTTCATATGAGCCGAGGTGGCGCAGTGGTTAGGGTGCAGTACTGCAGGCCACTTCAGCTGACTGTTATCTGCAGTTCAGCGGTTCTAATCTCACTGGCTCAAGATTGACTCAGCCTTCCATCCTTCCGAGGTGGGTGAAATGAGGACCCGGATTGTTGGGGGCGATATGCTGACTCTGTAAACCGCTTAGAGAGGGCTGAAAGCCCTATGAAGCGGTATATAAGTCTAACTGCTATTGCTATTGCTATATTTCTCCATATTCCATATATTTTAACCTTTATTTAATTATCTTTCCATTATCATATTCAATCATTTAGGAACTCAATTTTATTGTCATATTTAGGAGTAAACCCCTTATCTCAGCTTTATATTTTCCCATATAAACTTCCGGTTGACTGGAAGTTTCTCCAGCTGAACAGATGTGTGTGTGTGGGGGTGAGCTCTCAAGAGCCTCACGTGAACTCTGTCTGACAAACCTATTCCAAGATCCTTTTGGATCAGAACCCGCCCTGGAGGAGGCGAAGAAGGGGCAGCATCTCATCAGATCCAGGGGGACGCAACCGATGCCTCTCAGATCAGAGATTTGCCCTCTGAATCAGAGCACGGGTGGCAGCATGGCAACATGACTGTACAAAAAGCTGACTTCAAGCCAAAGCAACTGAACAGGAATGTGAGAACGAGATGAAAGACCGGTAAGAAAATTCATTTAAACCACAGTCATAAATCAGAACTTGTTAAAGGCAAAGAATCTTGAGAGTGCAAATAATATTAATAGACACGTCTGGATTTTGGCAAAAGGAAAGAAAGGGAAAATGGAGGGTTGAAACACTAGACCCCCCTCAAAAAAGCCATCTGTTTGAAACAATTCAGACAGAAAGGGAGAAAGTGATAAACCCACTCAAATACAAACTCTAAATTTGGTTTTGGATTTGAAATAGAAACCAAACATTCTGAGGTGATTTACTTCGTCCAAATTTCTTCCAACTAATATATCTTAAACAACTCCAATTAATGAGAGGTGGAATTCAACAAGGGAGAAAAATCAAGAAAAAAGCACTATTTTCTTACTGATAACTGATAACTTAAACTTGCCTGTGCAAGAAGTTTTAATTAACCAACTGCAAATCAGAACTTGGAAAAGCAGGAGGCGAAGAGAAACATACCCGAGTTTGGCTATATGCAAATTTGTTCCAATTAATATATTTTGAGCAACTATAACCAACGAGAGATGGAAGGTAGCAAGGGAAAAAATAATAACAAAATCAAGAACTGGAAAAATAAGTTCTTTTCTTTTCTTTTTTTTCTGCAAAAGATCAAGATGGCTCCAGCTTCTCTTTCATTTTCACATTAGTTAGCTAAATTTAAGGTGGTCCAGAACTTCAAAATAAGATCTGTATAACTAACTCCAATTTTGGAATTGGACATTAAGGAAGAACAAAAGATCAAGATGGCTCCCGACGCTCTTCTCCACAGCAGCTGAATTAGATAAATTTAAGGTGGACCAGAACTCTGAAATAAGAACTGTATAATTAACTGTAACTTTGGAACTGGACATTATGGACAGGTAGAGATTTGAAGAACTACATGAAATTATAAAAAATATGCATAAATCATTAAAATCAAAAATAAATAGAATTCTGAACTCAGAGAAGCAGGTATTTAAAGAAGAAGGGAAGGAAGAAGGGGGAAGGGATAATGAAGGGGTAGAAATGGTGGGATATAAAAAGCAGACAAAAAAACTACATTGGATTTGGCAGTGGTATAGGGAAAATTGAAAAGGGGGGATGTGCCCCAACAAAAGGGAATAAAAAGCAGACAAAAGATGTTTTAGAGGTTGATAGTGGCATAAGGAAAACTGAAGAAGGAGGTTACACCCCAATAAAGGGAAATATAAAAGTTTTATTTGATGGTGGCTTGGGGAAAATTGAAGAGGGTGAAAATGTCAAAACAAAGAAAAGGAAGAAGACAGGAGTAGAGAAGTGGGACAAAAGACTTACTAGGAAAAAAATCAGACAACTAGAAATTGGCATAGAACATGCTTTTGAACTGGTAAGTCAGGGGTGTCAAACTTGATTTCACTGAGGGCCACATCAGAGTTGTATTTGATTTTGTGGGGACAGGGTGGGCATGGACAGGGTGGGCATGGCTAGCTCAATGTCACTCGTGTTGGGGGCATGCAAAATGCAAGCAAAAACAGGGTCCTTAATTTCAGGTGTGATGGCCTCCTGTAATCCTCTGCCAGTGAAAACAGAGTTGGGAGTGTCGTTCGCGTCTCTCATGAGCTTCATGAGCTTTGGATGTGATAGTTCCGTTTTCGATGGAAGAGGCACCGTAGGTCGGTCTTTTGCTGTCTCCAGGGTGGCCCTGTGGGACAGATCTAAGCACCCTGTGAGCTGGATTCAGCCCCTGGGTCTTGAGTTTGACACCCCTATGGTAGGTGGACAGAAGCTGAGGCAAGTGATGGAAGCCCACCTTATCACTCAGTGCTAGAGTTTGAACCATCGGAGCATAGACCATTCCAGCATCATTAAGCCACTTAGGATATGATAAAGTTAAGATTAATATAGAGTTCAAAAATCATTATGTTAGAAATGTCAGATGGAGAATATGGAATAGGTATAAACTCAGAATTGGCCTGAAAATGCTTTTATGGGTCTCTGAGCATGAAGCATTTATAGGGAAAAAATAGCAGGCAGAAATAAATGATTAATCTATTGAGAGTTGTTAGAACAAGCGAATAGAGAATATAAGATGAAATAGAGCAACTGGCTTCAGAGAGATTTAGTTTTCAATAGTTTTGCATGTATAGTTAAGAGAAATATTTAAGACAGAAAACAGGATATTTGGAAATGAACAACAGAATACAGAATTTGATTATGTACAAATGATGAGAATCAAATTGCCCAAATGTGTACTTGTTGACATTTGAAATGGAGGATGGACAGTAAAAGTGTGCATGGTAAAATGGGCTAAGGATTTTGGACATAATGCATTGTTGGATCAATGGGAAAACATGTTTGAACTTGAAAGGATAAAAAGTTATGATATTATATAATCTAAAAGAGAATATTTAATAAAATGATGAATTGTAATACTTGATTCCCTAAAAATTATCTAGAATTTATCAAGGAACTTCTAATTTATGTTGCAAATGTGGGCAACTCAAAGGGTTATTTTATCATGTTTAATGGGCTGATAAAAAGGCAGAACATTTTGAAATTATATATATATATATATATATGTATGTATGTATGTATGTATGTGTATGTATGTATGTATGTATGCATGCATATATGTGTGTATATATGTCTGTGTGTGTGTGCGTATGTATGTGTGTGTGTCTGTGTGTATGTATGTATGTATGTATGTATGTATGTATGTATATATATAATTTTAAAGTCTAAGATTGAACTGAAACTAGAACATTTCTGGACAGCCAACTAAGAAGAAAATTGCATGGCAGATCAGTGCTGTAAGGCAGTGAAGAAAAATGAGAAAAAAGTGAAAAGGTTCTGAAATAACCACAACAGAGGAAAGGTTGATGAAGATGATGGATCTAGCAGAGATGGCAAATTTGATTTGTTTGCTTAGAGAAAGATCAATAAATTATATTTATTAGCACTTGAAAACCCTTTATGGACTTTTGATGAAAAAAGAAAAAAAGTGAACTGATGATTTATGGACTTCGTGATTAGGAAGAAGGAAACTTTGATGTAACTTTGGAGAGAAAGGGCAAAATATAAACGTACTTAGAGCTGTTGTTAAGAACACTGGAAGCAGAGATTCTGACTTGTGTGGAAGAAGTGGCAAACCAAAGATGGCTCCACTAAAAGCACAGCCAATGACTGAAGTGAATGAAGAGCTGGCAAGTAAAGTGAGTCTTTGTAATTCCTTTTTGGACAAGAATCTGATTTCAGATCACCCACAAGTGCTTCATCTAGTTGCTCCTGACGAGGAGACTGTAAGACAGCAGTCATTGGTTCTAAAATTCTGAGATGGGGAATAGTCATCATGCTAAAACCACAGTCAGCAAAGGAAATAAAGGTTATAATTGAAAGAGACAAACACTTACATATTGAAGGATATTTCTGAACAATGGACCCCAAAGTTAATTTTAAGAGTGTCAACGTGTATTGACTTTGATTAAAATATTTATGGAAAGGGAACACTTTTTTTCTAGACAAGATTAAGACTGATATGAAAGTGGATTTAAAAGTGAAAAGCTACAAGAATCATATAGAAAAGGATGCTATATAGGACAAACAAAAGAAATCAGCTGATGCCTTAATAATTAAAAAGGGGATATACAAACAACAAACCAGGAAAGTGAGATGGATAAAATAGACTTGTTAAACTTTTGAAGAACTTTGAGAGGGGAAAAGGGAAGATGAAAAGAAATCAGTTCTAGGACATTATTTGAAGGGAATAACAATCAAGATTATTAAAAGTAAAAGATGGGAATATACAATTGATTTATTTGATCAAGGTTAAAATAGATATGTTGTTATCTCTGTTAATCCTTAATTGAATTTTGCTGATCACTACTGAAACAATGAGGCTTTAAGGATTTGCTTATAGATAAGAGATGGGATATCAGAAAAAGAGATCATTGGTTGTATTTTAAAAGAAATTGCTAAGTTATTAAAATTGTACTTGTGATCAAGATTGAAGTAATTTCTTTACGTATATACTGTATATATTACTTTATTCTTATGTTTTATTTTTTTATTTTCTGTACTTTCTGGTTTTTTTTCTGGAAAGCCACTTCTTTATTAATTGTACTTTTTTCTTTTTTTCTTTTTTCCTGCGTCTCTTTCACTTATATATTACTTGTCTCCATTTCGCTTAACTTTAACTCAAAATTTGTATTGTTTTTACTCTGTGAGAAAACTTTTTAATCAAAATTATACAAACACACACATACACAAACAAGAAAAATCAGTATGTTGAGTTGAAATCAATAAACATCAATGTATATTTGTGAAATGAGAATCTGATGATCATAATAAACGTGAAAGAAAAGCAGTTTGGATTTCCTGCGTCTCTCTTTTGCTTATGAAAAAATAGAATAAAAAAGCAATAACTCTTTGTTTTAGTCAGCTATTAAGTATGGCACTTTGATATTTGAAGCATCTCAGAAACTGATCAGTTTGGAATTTATTTAAGTTTTTTAAATTTAAAAACTTAACCATTCTATAGCCAAAGAATGGTTTTACAAATAGTCTTTGACTTTCCACCGTTATTGGGATGGGATTTTTGGTTACTAAGCAATACAGTTGTAAAGCAAGACATTGTGAAACCACATTGTTTAACAACTGCAATCTTACAATTCCCCCAAAGGAGATACGATATTATTCACACAAGATGCATGCTTAAAATTTGGAAACAGAGGACTACCCTATTGTTAAATTAAATATATTTTTAGCCTTATTTTCCCAAGAGTATTAGTCAGTGGTGGATTTCACATTTTGTTACCATCGGTTCACCCCGCGTGCGCACGCCAGCTTTGCAAGCAAACATACTCCTTTCGTGCAAGAGCCCAGCCTTTCGTGCATGTACTTTGCTCATGTGTGCACCTTCTGTGGATGTGCCCAGCCTCAAAAACATGCCTAAATAGGATGGCATAGAACCCGTGCGGGTGGGCCGGCTCACTCGTGATTTCCGCTACTGGTTTGGGTGAACAGGTTCGAACCAGCTGAAACCACCTTTGGTTAGAAACTGTTAGCCTGGAAAGGAGGAAACATCAAGCGCAAAGCTAGCCTGGACTCATTGTGCAACCGAAAAAGGGCTGGATCCAACTCCCCCCCCTAAATTCCTTAGACCCTTATCTGATTGTCCCCAGGAATAGGCTGGGAAGATTAATCTCAGGTATGAACATCCAAATTCACAGAGTTTGAACTAACCACTTTATTATGTTCGGCCTATAATACAGGAATCTCACCAGTCTGGCAGCCTACAAGGAACTTAGGGGTCAGAGCTAGCCCTTTTGCAATTGCACAGTAACTCCAGGCTCGCTCCTCCCTTCCAGGCTGAGTGCTTCCCAACAGACATTGGGTTCAGACATTTAGTATAGAATGGAGAGAGTCACTTTCATTGGTGCTATCAGAATAGGACTTTGAGATTCGAACTGCCGAACGTCTGGCAGCTGGCAGTCAGCAGAAGTAGCTTGCAGTACTGCATTCTAACCACTGCGCCACCATGGCTTTGTATAGAAATATATATGAAAGACAAAAATCACCACTAAAACTTTTATAATTTTGAACCAAACAAATGGCTACAAAGAGATTTTGTAATCTGGGATGCTTTAATATTTTTTTTCTTTTTAGTGTTCATTGTTGCGATTCATATTAGATTTTATGGATTTGTTTATATATAAGAGATAGGATATATTTTTTTTTAAACAGAACTTTTTTATTTTTCTTTAAAAAAAACCCAAATATGTCATCATTTGTCAATCATTAAGACATTGAAGTACAATTTTTTTTTGTTGTGTGTACCCCTCCCTCCCTCCACCCCCCCACCCCCCCTCCTCCTTCCCCCCCCGACTTCCCAGAACCCGTACACGGTATAGATTTTTAACTAACACAGTCTAAAATCTATTGAGAAAAAAGAAATAAAGAAATTAATGACATTCTAGATTGACCTTAGCTTCTTCTTACTGAACTGACTTTTAACAGTTTAAATCATTTCTGATCTTAAGCATAGGCTAACTGGAATTTCTTAGTCCCGTATTTATTTTGTATATAGTCAATCCATTTTTTCCAGTCTCGTTTATATCTCTCATTTGAATGATCTTTGAGATATGCCGATATTTTAGCCATTTCAGCTAAGTTTGTTACTTTCAATGTCCATTCTTGGATTGTAGGCAAGTCTTCCTTCTTCCAATATTGCGCCACCAACAGTCTTGCTGCAGTTATCAGGTGCAGAATCAAATTGGTCTCTACCACTGTAAAGTCAGTACATATACCTAGTAAAAATAACTGAGGACTAAACTTTATCCTTCTTTTAAAAACATTTTGCATGACCCACCATATTTTTATCCAAAATGCCTTAACCTTTTGGCAGGTCCACCATATATGATAGTATGTAGCATCGAGAGAACCACACCTCCAACATTTAGGCTGTACATTCGGATACATAGAAGCCAACTTTTTAGGATCTAAATGCCATCTATAGAACATCTTGTAAAAATTTTCTCTCAGATTTTGAGCTTGTGTAAATTTCACATTTCTTACCCAGATTCTTTCCCATGTATCCAACATTATTGGTTCCTCAATATTTTGAGCCCATTTTATCATACAATCTTTAACTAATTCTGTTTCCGAATCCATCTGTATTAATACATTATATATCCTCTTTATATGCATTAAGCTTTGATCTCTTATTTGTTTAAACAGATTATCCTCAACTTGAATAAAACCAATTTTTTGATCTATTTTCCACCTAGCCTGTAATTGCCCATACTGGAACCATGTTTGAACTACCTTCTCCTCTTTTAATACCTCTAAAGATTTTAATTGTAATACCCCCCTTTCCGAGGTAAGAAGCTGTCTGTAGGTAGTTCTGTCATGTTTTTGTGCTGTATTCATATTTTCAATTGCGTGTCTAGGAATTGCCCACATGGGTATCTTGTCATTTAATTTATATTGATATTTCTTCCAGACCCGCAATAAAGCATTTCTTAAAATATGACTTTTAAAGTTCTTATCCAATTTTTTGTTGAATAACAGGTAAGCATGCCAACCAAATACCAGATCGTGTCCCTCAATGTTCAATATTCTATCATTGGTTAAGTGAATCCAATCACTAATTACAGATAATGCCACTGCATCATAATATAGTTTTAAATTAGGTAGTTTCAATCCTCCTCTCTCACGTACATCTTGCATTATTTTCATCTTTACCCTCGGCTTCTTTCCTGCCCACACAAATTTGTTGATACCCTTCTGCCATTCTAAAAGGTTCGCATCTTTTTTAAGTATAGGTAACATTTGGAAGAGAAATAAAAATTTTGGTAAAATGTTCATTTTCACTGCCGCTATCCTACCCAGCAAAGATAAGTGCAATTTCTCCCATTTTTTCATCTCTGTCTGTATGCTATGCCAAAGTGGTTCATAATTATGCTTATATAATTTCCCATTTGAAGTTAAAATGTTAACTCCAAGATATTTGACTTTTTTAACTACCTCACATCCTAGCATCACTCCTAATTCTTCCTTTTGTTTAATATTCATATTTATAGCTAATATTTTGGTTTTTCCTAAGTTTATTTTAAAGCCCGACACTTGACCATATTGATTAATCATATTCATTAAAACCATACTGGATTCCTGCGGTTGTTCCAATATTATGACCAAATCATCCGCAAAAGCGCGGACTCTATATTCTTGCTGCCTAATCTTGATCCCTTTTAAACCATCCAAGCCCCGTATTTTATTCAACAATACTTCCAAAGTTATAATAAACAATAATGGGGACAAAGGACAGCCCTGTCTTGTACCTTTTCCAATTTGAAAAGAGTCTGTTAGACTTCCATTGACTATGATTTGTGCTGTTTGCTGTTGGTATATTGCTTTAATTGACTGTAAAAAATTATCTCCTATCTGCATTTTTTGCAGTATCTTCAACAGAAATAGGATATTTATATAGACATAAATGTTTGTAACTTCAGAGGCAATGAAGAATTACTAAATTTGCTTAGATGTGATGAAGGTTGGAAGTTACTACTTTATATATTTCTTTTTCTTTATTATATTCTTCTTTCTTATTTATTGTTCCTTTTACTCCTTTCTAATCTGATTTCTTTCTTTGAGTTTATTTTGTATTAGATTTTACTAGAATAATATATAATTATTATATTATATTAAATATATACAGGTAATCCTCAATTTACAACAGTTCATTTAGTGACTGCTTGAAGTTACAACGGCACTGAAAAAAGTGACTTACGACCATTTTTCACACTTACAACCATTACAGCATCCCTGGGGGTCAGGTGATTTGCAGACAGATGCTTGTCCTGGGATCGTCTTTTGCGACCTTCTGACAAGCAAAATCAATGGAGAATCCAGATTCACTTAACAATCCCGTGACTTAATTTAACAATTGTAGTAATTCACTTAACAAATGTAGCAAGACAAGTCGTAAAAAGGGGCAAAATTCACTTAACAAATTTCTCACTTAGCAATATAAATTCTGGGCTCAACTGTGGTCATAAGTCGAGGACTACCTGAATTTATGTTCAACAATTTCTGCTTTTTTGTAAAATCAGACAAGAATTATACGTCCATCTTTCTGATTAGCTTCAAGCTAATCAAGCTAAGTGGGAAGGAGAGACAATATATCCTTCCGAGGTGGGTGAAATGAGGATTTGTATTTGTATTTGTATTTTATTGTCACTTATAGGCCGCCCTTTTCCCTGAGGGGACTCAGGGCGGCTTACAACTCATGGGAAGGGGGTGCAAGACAGAACGTAAAATAATATGTGAGTACAAATAATAATAGCAATAAAACACAACATTCATTCAACATTCGGGTGGGGTGTATGAAGATCTTATCCCCAGGCCTGACGGGATAGCCAGATCTTAAGGGCTGTGCGGAAGCTCTGGACTGTGGTGAGGGTGCGAATCTCTACGGGGAGATCATTCCAAAGGGTCGGAGCTGCTACTGAGAAGGCTCTCCTCCGCGTAGTCGCCAGTCGGCACTGACTGGCGGATGGAACTCGGAGGAGGCCCACTCTGTGAGATCTGATGGGACGAAGGGAGGTAATCGGCAGAAGGCGGTCTCTCAAGTACTCAGATCCACTACCATGAAGGGCTTTATGGGTGGTAAGTAGCACCTTGAAGCGCACCCGGAGATCAACAGGTAGCCAGCGCAGCTCGCGGAGGATGGGTGTTATGTGGGCGTACCGAGGTGCACCCACTATCACTCGCGCAGCCGCATTCTGGACTAGCTGAAGTCGCCAGATGCTCTTCAAGGGCAGCCCCATGTAGAGCACATTGCAGTATTCCAGCCTAGAGATCACAAGGGCTCGAGTGACTGTTGTGAGAGCCTCCCGGTTCAGGTAGGGTCGCAACTGGCGTACCAGGCGAACCTGGGCAAATGCCCCCCTGGTCACAGCCGACAGATGGTGGTCAAAAGTCAGCTGTGGGTCCAGGAGGACTCCCAAGTTGCGAACCCGGACTGTGGGGGCAAGTTGCTGACTCAATTTGCTAAAAAAAAATGTAAACCGCTTAGAGAGGGCTGAAAGCCCTATGAAGCAGTATATAAGTCTAATTAATAAATAAAATAAATTAATAAATAAATATTATATCTTGCATGACAAATTACAGCTACAACACTTATCTTTTTACTACAGTAGTGTGGCATAAACAGAAAATGATTTATTGACTATCACTCAATATGTTTTAATAACTGATCTTTGATGGGTCTTTTAACCAGTATGATTAACGCCTCTTTGTTCCATATTAATGGTAACTGTTAACACTTATCAATGAGAGATGAAAAATTATAGATAGATGCCTTTCATATCAGTTCTATACCAGGCAATGCTTTCCAGTAGAAGGAATTTTCCAGCACTAAATAAACATGGTATAATTTCCAAGGGTAGATTCCATTAAGATATAGTAGAGCAATGCAGAAACCCAATTTTGGTCAGCCAAAATCTAGAAAAGCATATTCCAGATTTTAGCAAGGCAAAATCCAAAATTGGTCTCAAATCACCAATAAGAAATCCCATATTAATGCTTGATAGGATTGCAGCTTCAAATAGCACCACCTTTGGTGACCAAATCCTGTTTAGTTCAAGAGAGGCTTTATAAAAAAAGAAAGATCCAAGGAGTTTTCTAGTTTAGAATTTGAGAATTGCAATCTCTTCTGTTCTGGCTGGAAAGGTAACAGCAAAATCCCTCTTGATACAGCTTCAGGGACAATAGTAGCCATGGTGGCCCAACGGTTACAATGCAGTGTTTCAGGCTAACTCTGCCTACAGCCAGGAGTTCAATTTTGACCAATTCAAGGTTGACTCAGTCTTCCATGCTTCTGAGGTAAAATTCTAACCCAGATTGTTGGGGCCAACATGCTAACATTGTAATCCTTCCAGTGAGTGTTGTAAAGCACCGTGGAGTGGTATCTAAATATCAAAAATCGCTTGCTTGGAAAGGAAAGCTATGGCAAATCTAGACAGCATACTAAAAAGCACTCTCCATCAAAAGTGCATATAGTCAAGGCTATGATTTTCCCAGTTGCAATGCATGGCTATGAAAGTTGGACATAAGAAAGGCTGAGTGCCAAATAATTGAGGCCTTTGAACTATGGTGCTGAACAAGACTCCTGAGAGTCCCTTGGCTGCAAGATAATCAAACCAGTCAGTCCTAGATGTGCTCAACCTTGACTGCTCTTTAGAAGGTCAGATCCTTCTGGAGATGAAACTCAAATACTTTGGCCTCCTAATGAGAAGGAAGGACTCACTGGAGAAGAGCCTAATTCTGGGAAAGATTGAGGGCAAAAGAAGGGGACGATAGAGAACGAGGTGGCTGGATAGTCATTGAAGCAGTAGACGTGAACTTAAATGGACTCTATAGAATGGTAGAGTTCCGGAAGGAAGGTCTGGAGGAACGTTGTCCATGGGGTTGTGATGGGTCAGACACGACTTCGCAACTAAGAACAACAACATACGTGCATTCTACACAGGTTACAACAAAGCAGAAATAGATGTGGATAGTACAGCATTACTAATTATGTGTTTGTATATGATCATTATTCCTTCCATCTCTGGGTTACTGTCTCTGCCTTAAAGGATGAAGCATGATTCTTGCCAGGCAGAGATCTGGTACTTTTAGGAAAAGTATGTAATTATGAATCATCACATGCAACCACCATGTTGACTTTTTTGGTTGCAAGGACCTTTTAACTCTGTTTCAGTCCCAGTTCTCATGTTGTAGAAGGGCATACTCCAAAAGGAACATCTATAATAAAGCTCTAATGACAGCCTAGCCTTGAAAAGCATTGTCTCCACTCCCGCTCTGAGAGATAATTAAAAAAAAGATTCATACTGAACGCATAGTCAGGAAAAATAAAGTTATAGTATTACATTCATGTAATGTATTTTAGTGTCTTAGCAATGGAGATCCCATGTGATTATCTTTGGAATCCATTTTCAATAGATTTCCTCAGCAGTTTACTGGCACTCATAATTCTTTGCCAACTGTTCTTTTTAATCTTGTTTTTCACTTACCTTCCCTATGGTTTGCAAATGTAAGCTCTCCGCGCATGCACTTTTGGTGGAAAAAGGGCCTAAATGGGATGCCGTAGAGCCGGGGCAAGTGGGTGGGGCCACCTGCAATTTCCACTACTGGTTCGGGTGATCTGGTCTGAACCAGTAGAATGTCACCACTGGTTAACTGCAATCTTATGCATAACGATATTACTCTCTTCTGTGGCCACAAGAATTCTCAGACAGGCATAGCACACAGATAGAGTAAATCTGTAATCTACAGTTCAAGTACTGAATGCATATTTTTTTATTCACCACTTCTAGGATTTTGGAATGGTAACATGGTGACCGGAGGTAACTGTCACTCTGAAGGTAAAAGGAGAAGAGAATGTGAAAAGAAATGAAAGGTTGGGAAGAAAACAAAATCAAGAACCAAATCAGAATGACACAGGATGATGAAAAAAGAAACATCAAATTACAGAAATATAGGAAAGGAATAGACTATCTAAAAACCATATTCTGTAGCCCTTTACCCCAGAAAAATAAACTTCTGTATGGCTCAATGGGTATATGCTTTTTTCTTTTTAGTTTAGTTCATAGTTAGTTAGT
This sequence comes from Thamnophis elegans, assembly GCF_009769535.1. Classification (NCBI taxonomy): domain Eukaryota; kingdom Metazoa; phylum Chordata; class Lepidosauria; order Squamata; family Natricidae; genus Thamnophis; species Thamnophis elegans. The sequence continues at coordinate 21,431,860 of NC_045549.1, read as the reverse complement.
TCATAGTTTTATTGATTTGTATGCCGCCCACTCCCGAAGGACTCCGGGCGGCTTACAATAAAACAAGGGAGGGGAATAATACACAACAACATTAAAATATACAACAGTCACAATCTCTGAGGGGCTGAATATTACGAGAGCCCCCCGGCCTGCTGGAGCAGCCAGGACTTAACAGCTTTGCGGAAGGCCGGGAGGGTAGTAAGGGTCCGGATCTCCACGAGGAGATTGATCATTTATATTTATTTATCAAATTTATATAGCTACCCATCTCACTTGCAAGGACTCTGGGTGTCTCAAAGGTGCTTTTTCAAAAGACAACTGGACCTTCTTTGTTTTTCCTTGAAGATGTTTTGCTTCTCATCCTAGAAGCTTCATCGGTTGTGCCAGAGTGGTTTACACAATTAAAACATAAACTAAACAATCAACATAATTCAAACATTAAAACCAATGAGAAATATTAATAATAAAATGACAGGGAAAGATGCGCTCTAAACCTATATAAAATGAAGCCACCTAATAGACTTTCATGGGGTTCCCAGGTCTGATGGCCTAATCAAATTTTGAGGATCTTTCAGAAAGCCAATAAGTTTGGGACAATCTCACTTCAGGGGTAAATGAACACCACAGAGAGCAGGGGCCACATCAAACAAAAGTCCTTGACTGATGGGACATGCAACATGTCCCTTTTCCTGGACCTGATGGGACAGATAGATTTAACTGGGGAGAGGTGATCTTTCAACATTATTATGTTTAAACAATTTCAGTATTCCATATTGGTCTTTAAATGAATAAATTTCTGTATTTTAGAAAATGTTTAGGCTTCTTCCCATAAAGAGGCAAAAGCAGCCAAAATCTCTTGAAATTATCATACACACGTACCAAGTTGTTAGAAAAGTATAGCCTTGATTGTCACTCTGGTATGGATCCCAGATTGTTGGGTTATAAGTCTGGCCTTTAGGTACCTTCAGGATCACTGAATGTTAGGTAAAGGTTCCCCTCAAACATATGTGCTAGTCATTCCCAACTCTAGGGGGTGGTGCTCATCTCCATTTCAAAGCTGAAGAGCCAGCACTGTCTGAAGACGTCTCCATGGTCATGTAGCCGGCATGACTAAATGCCAATGGTGCACGGAATGTTGTTACTTCCCACCAAAGGTGACTCCTAGTTTTCTACTTGCATTTTTTACGTGCTTTCAAACTACTAGGTTGGCAAAAGTTGGGACAAGTAATTTGAGCTCACTCCATTACACAGCATTAGGGATTCGAACCACCAAACTGCCAACCTTTCTGATCAAAAAGCTCAGGGCCTTAGCGTCTTAGCCACTGAGCCACCGCATCCCTCACCGAATGTTATGTTTTATCCATTGCAACATAAATATTTTAAGGAACAATATTGGCTAGTTTTAATACAATTTAAATAAAATATGATTGTATAAACATAACACTGAATGTTATGTTTACACAATTACATTTTATTTAAATGGTATAAAAAATAGCCAATATTGTTTCTTAAAATATATATGTTTATGTTGCAATGTTTAAATGTTTCAAATAAATAAATAAATGCATAATATTGCATAATTCTGCAACCCAATTTAGTCTTTGGAAATGTTTTTCTCTAATCTTGTCATCATTGAATTTATAAGAGGTTGCAATTCTGAGATTGCAATTTAGTCTTGCCATTTATTTAGTTTTCATATCATTTTAATCTCATCTCCCATGTTACCTGCAATCTTCCCTATCCTGCTTTCAGATCAGTTTAGCATAATCACCATTCCATCCTAAAGTAATTAAAAAAATTCATTTATAAAATTCCATCAGGGGGTCGGTCCCCACTGACACTGAACCATTGATAATTGCTGTTTGCATGATTTATACTTTTTAGGGTTATTATTAGATGATAAATGAGCAGAAAAAATTAATGGGGAGGGATAAAAAGAAAGAGGTTCTGATACACAAGAGATGTTATTACGAAAGGTTTCAGACTTAATTTGCAAATATTTTTATGCCCACATTTTCTGCTATCAATGCAGCTTGTAATTCATAGCAATTATTTATAGATTGGATATTTATTAATTCTATGCCATTTCTCTTCCCCTGAATTTGATTTTTTCTCTCTCTCAGACACACATATTTTTATAAGTAAAGCCAAATATTTTTTTTAGAACTACTGCATATATAATAAAAATATAAAAGTAAAGAAGTCCCTGTGGATTTTAACCCATTAGTCATTGCCAACTATAGGGATGTGTGTGTTAATCTCTGCTTCAAGGTCATTGAGTCAATGCTGCCCAAAAATATTTCCACAGTTATGTGGTCAGCGTAAGAGCTAGAAGTGGTACCTACCATGTTTCCAGTCTTATTTTCTTTTGACCCCCTAAAATAAGCACTTGGCCTTATTTTCAGGGAGGTCTTATTATTTTTGAGGTCCAGGAGGCAGCGAGCATGGTCACCTCATGGCTGCTGCTGTGTTGAAATATTTTGGGGAGGGCTTATTTTCAGGGAAGGGCTTATTTTATCTCATGCACTCAAAAGCTTGTTTGGGCTTATTATCTGGGGAGGTCTTATTTTCAGGGAAACAGGGTAGTTATCTACTCACATTTGCATGCTTTTGAACTGTTAGGTTGTCAGGAGCTGGGGTGAGGATTGGGAGCTCATCCCATCTTGTGGCACTCACATCTCGAACCTAGCTTGCCAGTTTTTAGCATTTTAACTGCTCAGCCATAATGTTGCCCCTACATATATAATATACAGGCATATATGATTACAAAGAAAAACTCATAATGACAAATTCAGTAGTTTTTTTTTATTGAAATCAGATCTATCCCACAGGAAACTGGACAATCTTTTCTTTAGACAACGTGTTATTCTTCTTCGACTTCCTGCCTTGTCCACTACCCTCATACTCCTCTTCCTCTTTCTTGTGTAAAAAATAAGATTTCCCAATACTCATCTATCATGAAGCACTTTATGGGATGATGGCTAGTACTTTGAACTGTACCCAGACACCTATTGGAAACCGGTGTGATTCACAAAGTAAGGTAAGAACTACCTGCCCAACTACATCCTGGATGATGATATTACATTTCTGCTTTGATCTGGAAATATGCCATTAATGTGTTCTGAGTTTATACAAAGTGACATCAAGTTACCTAGAATCTATAGTAAGAATACAAATATTCTGGTATGTAGGAAACAAAAGTTTCCATTATCTTAATTTCTTTTATATTATTTTTTACAAATTTTGTACTTGTCAATTAATATAAAGTGAGAAGCATGTTTGGATACAGTCACAACAAATAACCTAATACCAGACTACTTCTTCAGTTAAAAAAAAATAGTTAAATGGAATTTGATGCACAGTGTAATGTCACCCTCAGTATGACATTACACTGTGCAGCCGAGATGAAGAGACACAAGAATATGAATTCAGTAAAAATAGGGCTGTGGTTAACAAATCTTGGACACATTTCTGTTTGGAATCAACCTCTAATTTGGATTTATAGAATTTTAAGGTGGATATGTGTGTCATATATTCCTTCGATGTTCCTTTTACACAGAGAATTGGAAAAAACATATTCTGCCAATAACTGCTAGGTATCCTGGCTGTTCCGACACTGCTTATCGCCGGTGGCTGCTTAAGGATGAACAGTCCATAACTACAAGGCAGGCGGCCAGATTCTGCACAGCAGCCCTGGGGATTTGTCGGAAACACGTGTCTTCTTCACCATGGTTATGTTATATAACAAATATGGCAAATCCTTTCCACTGCTTAGTCCTTTCCCTTTTAGTATTAAACTAACAACGGATCACACAGTTTATGAATTGTAAATTTAGTATAGTTATAATTGACAGACTGGATTTGATCATAGATTTTAGTTGTTATTTATTATTTTATATAAGAATTTTTACTAGATATAGTATCAGTGATGTGCAGTGAGGTTTATGGTTGGTGAGGCAGCCATTTTTTTAGACTTGTGGACGTGCCTCATCTACGTCAGGAATTTTTCGGCTTTTAACCCTTGCTTAACTCTGCTTGAGTGATCATAAAAAGTCAGACTAGATGAAGCACGTCATTCTCCTGCCGCCGCCTGTAGAGGCCACTTTTTAAGAGGCTTTTTTAAACAGTTAAGCACTAAGCAGAGTCATCCACGGTGACTCTGGCAGCAACTAGCTCAGCCTGACCTCAACTCTTGCCTTTTTCCTTTTACATTTTTTTTTCTTTTCATGATGACAGTGGTGAGGCTCTGCCTCCCCTGCCTCCCCTGACTGCACATCCCTATTTAGTATATATCTATCCTAGACTCACTGGAGAAAAGCCTAATGCTGAGAAGGATGGAGAGCAAAAGAAGAATGGGACGACAGAGAATGAGGTCGCTGGATGGAATCACTGAAGCAGTCGGCATGAACTTTAATGGACTCCAGGGGATGGTAGAGGACAGGAAGGCCTGGAGGAACGTTGTCCATGGAGTCGCGATGGGTCGGACATGACTTCGCAACTAACAACAACAAGAAGAAGAATTTTTAATTGTATATTTACTGGGTATTTTTATTTGTTATGGTCTCTGACTGTAATTGAAAATGGATGGATGTGAATTTGAATATAACTTTTTAGATATGTTGGTGAAATGGGTTTGACAACATCATGGAATTTACAACTTGATATAGGCATCCGAATTGCTCTGGGTGCTCAGCCTGAAATTAGGGAGGGGGGCAGGGAGGGAGGTAGGACATGTATACTGGTGATGTACATGTTATTTTGGTTGTGATTTGCTGCACAAACCTCAGGATAGAATTCCAAGGTCATTTAATTGATGTTTCTGAGACTGTCGCTGTAACAATCTACTTCCAGGCTTGACACCCTGCTGTTTACTAAGATTAGCCCCTCAGTCCAAATTATCTAAGGTCATGTCTCTTAGACTCTCATACTGATAATATCAGCTAGAAGAGGGGAACATTTTGTGAAAAACCAAATGCATACTTAGGACACATAATTATTTAACCCTTCTTATGGAAGGGTTAACCCTTTAACCCTTCTTATCTGGCTCTCATTTTACTTTTGTCACTCCTACCCACGTATGATTTCATGACAAAAGCCCATCTAGGAAAAAATCCTATGTCTGGCATATCTGAAATCAATAAATTCACTGTGAACAGCTTCATACTGTCCTTCCCACACTTAATTCCCCTCCCCCCTTTTTCCAGGGGACTTCATCCAGATACTTTCATTTGTTGCCATTTAGCAGTGGGAATCTGTCTTCCTTATGTTATTGAAAGCATGTTTTTTTGCAGTCAACTAAAGCCAAGGGCAAGCAAACTAAGACAAACTAACAATTTTAGCTAATTACTTCCCATATAGTCTGTATTTTAGGACAGGCTCGTGTGTTTAGTCTATTTATACCGAGGACCTGAGTAGTTCATTTACTTAAACAAATAAGATGTGCTTACAAGTAGAGCAGAAGCATTTGTGATTATATATATTACACACAGGCATACACACAGGCACACAGACACACACACATTATATATATATATATATATATATATATATATATATATATATATATATATATATATATATATATATATATATATAATCTATCTATCTATCTATCTATCTATCTATCTATCTATCTATCTATCTATCTACATACATACATACATACATACATACATACATTCATACATATATGCGCTTTCGAAGATATTCATGGGTACTTGGTGACGTATCGATGAGGTCCCACTCGCCACGTTCAGGCTGGTGCCTTCAGCTTCATGTTTGTGAGAGCAAAGTGTGATCACAGTCACCCAGGCCGTTACAACATGAAACAACAACGGACACACAGCCAGCACCAATCAGCACTAATCTACCAGTCATGATACAATCACTTAACCAATCATTCTACTTACTGAAACAAAGCCAGTTCTCAACCTCCCCGCACACACCAAGATTTATAGAAAGACGGCAGCTCCGACCAGACTTTAAGCCCAAAACCCAGCCTGAAGATGGCGAGTGAGACCTTGCCGAAACGTTGTCAAGACAATCTCAATCTTACATGGGAAAAGACCCGAATAGAACAAGACCAGCATACCTACACCCATGAAAATCTACAAATGTAACATTTTTTGCTGATAAATAAATGAAGGGAGACTAGTATAGATCTATTTCGCTCTCATCAGCTAGCCATACCCTTACTGGGGTTTGAACTTGGGCTATTTTACATGATAGGTAGTTATATTAACCTCTAAGCCACAAGCTCTCCTCCCTTATCAGCTTAGCTAGGGGAATGATTAGGTGTTTTGTCAAAGCACCTGGTATGCCCAAATATGAGAGTGAGCATATTGCTTCCCTTTTGCCTTTCAAGAAAGTGGAGAGTAGGGTGGAGCTGAAAGGCAAATCTGTATACCACACACAGATACTGTACATATATACATACATAGAGAGAGAGAGAGAGACACAGACAGACACACACACACAGAGAGAGATAAACATAGATAGATAGATAGATAGATAGATAGATAGATAGATAGATAGATAGATAGATAGATAGATAGATAGATAGATAGATATTTAGAGTAGAGATAGATATGGACAGATAGCGATAGATAGAGATAGAAAGGCAGACACACAGACAGACAGATTGATAGATATACATTTTACATGTATGCATGTGGGCATGGATGTTTGTTTCACATATATATAAACAGCAATTATTTCCTCATTTCTCTCCCTCCCCGTCACCCGAAGAGAAAGAAAGAAAAGGCACGAACTCCAATAACCTGGTGTTTTCCCTTGCCTACATAGGTTAATGAAAACAGAAACTGACAAAGGTGTCAATTTCATCAAGGTTATGATTCATGGGTTGCAGAAAACCAGAGGATGATTTGATGTAGTGGTTTGTGAGAATATCCCTGAGAGACAGGAGGAGGAGCTGCAGACTAGCCAATAGTCACATAATTGCAGTTAAGCCTAGAGAAGCAATGGGGAATTAGTAAAGGTCTTAGAAAGGACCCTCCCTAGTTTCTTGAACTGTAAATATGATGAGGGAGAAGCCTTTCAAGATTCTATAACTGTAACATTACAATAAAGGGAGTTGGTGCAACAAACTCATGGCTGGTGCTTCTTGTCTGGACTACATCAAAAAGTTAACACTAGCTGACAGGAAAGTCATTAAGTTTGGATGTCACCCCAGGACAGTGTTTTTCAATCTCAGCAACTTTAAGAAGTGTGGACTCCCAGAATTGACAGCCAAAGAAATGTCCAATAACTGGAAGTGAATTGGATGATGATAAACAGGACCAGCATCAACACCTGGGTTACACTTGAGTATTGAATCCCAAGAGAAATGATGTTACCACGATCCAGTCTTCACCGTAGCATCTCATAGTTCATTGCCTTTTTATATTATACTTCTCCCAGAGGCTGTTTACAAGACAGCAGTGATCTAGACACCAAGCAGGTGGTTGGGCATCTCTATAATAAGCAATAATCATTTCATTATTACTTTCCATTACAAAATGATAAATGCATCTCTCTCCCTCGCCGCCCCCAAAAATCTACTTGAGGTTTTAATTACTTGTTTACAATATTTTCTTCAGCGAGACTGAGTGGGCTGGGTGTTGTGGTCCGCTAGCGGCCAGCAAAGCTGGCAGCAGATTCAGACAGAGAGGAGGTTGGGGCAGAACATGGGCCAGTTCTGGAGTCTGGGGAAGGCTCTGATGAGGGCTCTGTGTCAGAGACAGAGAGGGGGCCCAAGCCATATGCCAGTTATCAGCTGCCTTCAGAGTCAGAGATCACTGAGGCAGATGAACAGCTGGAGCCTGTTTATGATGTGCACATGGGCAGAATTGCCAGATGAAGAGAACAGCTAAAGAACAGGGGTCAACTTGGGAGTAAGGCCACAGGTGGACAATGAATGGCTGCTCCCAGAGGAAATAAAAGAGGAGTGAAAGAGGAGTGGAGTTTGCAGTTCGCTTAATTGGCTCGTGACTCTCCGGTATTCCTTGCCAGGTTTTGCAGGTATCGGCCTGGCAGCACTCCAAGCCAGATAAGGTATGTGACTGTAAATCCTCCCTTGAAAGACTTTGCTATATGGGAATGAGCAGAATTCACAGTAAATTAATAAAAGGATTTTTTGTCGGGACAAGGAGTTTGCTTCATGCTGATGGGAAGCCTGGATAAGAACACTAGGCATCATTTTTGCAAATCAGTGGCGATTTCAAAGGGAGGGAGATTGTGCCAACACTCTGGGGTTGATAGTTTCCATGTGAATCTGTGAAGAGTGACCTTTTACCCCAATTCTGTGCATCCATGCCAGGTTTCATTTGCATTATATAATGATGGGTGGATTATATGACATGATTGGAGAACTGCAGTATAATTCTCCCTTCAATAAACATGTCTGGAGCAGTTTACAAAATTGAATACTCAATAAATACCCAATATAAAACACACCTCTTAGAAAATGTTTCAAAACACCCACAAGAAAACTTTTAGCTGTCTTTTGAGATGGGAAGAGTTCATGGACAGGGAACCGTTAAACAGGAAACGGGTGAAGTAAGGACTTTATTTCTGGAGCCAACTTCATATATCTGTGACACTTCAACAGCATAGTATACTATTTTGAACTGCAGTGACCTGCTCAGCAGGAGAACAGTTCCTGTCCATCTCTAATTACTCAGAGAGACCTTGCTGAACATCAAGTCACTGTGTTGCTAGTTTAGTTTCCCTCTTATCAAACATATTGTGCCTAAAGAAAGGTTGGAAGCCAGAGACACCTGCAGGCTCAACTAAAGCTGATCTTTGTCTTCTTAAATCCATTTGCCATTTACATCATAATCCAGAGAGCTAGTTTTTAGCTTTTGATTTCATCAGGTCAGCTCATACACTTTGCGAAAGGGCAGATTCCTTTGGAGCCAAACAGCATTCCTAAGGAATGAGACACATTACTTCTTCAGCTTCTCCTAACCCTATCAATGCCCCTGGCTGTCTCTTTCTTGCTCGATCTCTTATGCTTGTGCATTTTAAAGAGAAAAGGTCTCTGTCAGTATTCAATTAATGTCTCTTGCAATCAACACTAAATAGCTGTTGAAAATATCAGTTGCAACACAATTGATTTCTGTTTCAGTGCGTGTAGCGTTTATTTCTCACCGTGTCTTCCAAATTCCTTGATGCCTCTTTCCTTATCACACTATTTGTTATTTATTACAACTGAGATTTGATAATCTGTGAACTGTCCCTTAAACATATTGAAATAGGTGAGATCTAGGAGACTGCCATTGTTTAAAGTGAGTTTTACTTTAAATTGAAAAAGAAGTGTGTGATTTTGATCAACTTGAATCATTCCTTTGCTGGTTTGGTTAGATACAGTCCAAAACTGCTCTCTGGTTATTAAGGGACCCTTTGTATGACGATGGATATCAGAATTAATTATTTTAGTATTTACTGTGACAAGGAAGCAGTTAACTCACAAATGTGGTTTAAGGTAAGTTATGGGGAGGGGGGGAGAAAGTTATGGAGAAATTTCTCCCCTGGGAATTTCTAGGGTCAGTAAGCAAAACTGTTTACGATCAGGAAGCAAAATAGTGGCAACTTCAGCTTGATGGGGAGATGGATGAAACATACTACAAAAACAGCAATAACCAAGTGTGGTGTGCGTGTATCCTGCCTTTATTATTTTTACAAATAACTCATGGCAGCAAATATATCCAACACACCTTCCTCCTCCTATTTTTCCCTGCGAGAGTGGCTGCCCAAACTCACCAGGCCAGCTACATGGCTGAGTAATAAGAAAACATTGGCTTACCAATCTAGCTCTCCTAGTCATAAAATATTTAAAAGAAAGGAAGCCAAGTGTTTAATTAAAAAAAAAGTTTTATTGCAGGAAAATCTGAATGGTATTTCTGAATGGTATTAATGCTCACACATCTGACTGAATATAAATACTGGGATATGCGTACTTCTGAAAATATTTAACAATCTTCCTATAGTAGTAAAACAAGATATTTATTTGTTACTCTTAAAACTGAAACATGCATTAGATTTGGAAAATCAAGTTCAGAACCCTAAAGTAAGGAATAATAATTTTAAAAAAACCGCAAATTTAATTCAGACTCTTCAGAAGTTGCAAAAGGGGAGAAATAATGGACTGGAAACTTATATCAAGTTGTTAGTCACACTAGAAGCATCCAATCAAAATGACTGACATATGCAATGAACTAAGAAATCAAGGCCTCAGCATTTTAAAATCTGAGTGAAAAATCAGATATAAAAAACATAATACAAAACTGAGCATTGATGCATCAGTTTTGTTCAGATACTCATTTTAGGCAACATTATATTTCTTCTATCTTATTTCTTTATTAGATTGAACTAGGTGTGGTACAGTTTTATATAGATGTATTCTAATGATATACATTTTACATTCTGCAGATAAAAATCATTTGCAAATAGGCAGAACAATCAACTAACCATCAGTCCCCTTGAGAATCAAGGTGTTTTTAAAATGGTCGGACTTACTCATTGCTGTAAGCTATGGTTTATTAAGTAAGGTACAATTGGTTGAATTCCCAAAAGAATAAACCTTAGTTCACTAATAGTAATAGCTAGGTTCATGCAACATATTAAACCAATTCCTGCAAAACACATCATCATCATTTCTATTGCTCATTTGTGTAACTAAGAGCATCACTGAGCAAGATTTTAATGAAACAGAGCTGTTCAACTTTTATCTGATGACAACAATATGGAATCAAGGATTCCATTCTTGTAATTCAAATTGTTCTAGCGTATGGCTCTTTTTTTTTAGCCATTTATCCCCTTTAAAAAAATGTAGCATGTCTTACATATAACATCTTAAAATAGTCTGATTTTCTGGGGAGTTAATAATCAACATGGTAGGAAGGATCGAATGCAAGAAAAATAAAAATAAAAATGAAAGTGGTAATGGCATACAATCCAGCAATGTCTTTCTAATTGCTGCCTGCAGGGGGACAAATATCTAAAATATCTAGTCATATGACATATTAGCATCAGCTATACATTTCTTCAGTTTATTTGGGAACTAGAAGTGTAGTGTAGAATACAGTACTTCATTATAAAGTCATCTAGGGACTGCTTTATTATAAATAATTCTGATTTAAATCGTCTCCGACTAATTTAAAAATCAGACATTGTGTTTGGTAAACATACAGTTCTCTTTATACTTCTCGCCAACATTCATAGTTGCTGCCCATATATTTCAGTAATGGGTAATCAGCTTCCTAAAACAGGGTTCTCATATTTAATGAAATGCATTTATTTAAAAGAATAAACTTGTGTTGTTTATCTTATGAATAAAACTAAATAATGAAGACTAAACAATAATTGTTATCAGCCAACTGGCGGATAGTTTATACATTATCAAGTTAGTTATCTCTAAAAACTCTCTTCTCTCCCATTGGCAAGGCAAGCTGTTATAACAATGCTGAAGGGTATTTTGATAGAACTGGTGTTTTGCTTATCCTAGATCGATCGGGATTCTTTTTCTCTTTAAATTTTAATCCCTGTCTTGCTGCAGGTTGCTCCAAGTGTTTGAAACCCTTACCTGAAAAGATCTTGGAATGCATTGTTGATTGTTACTTTGAATCACTGAAAGGATCCATTGGGATAAAATATTGTTTAGCAGTTCTTAAATAGTATTGTACGTTATTAATGAAATGATGTTACAGTATTATCATATGGCCCTTAAAGAGAGCCAGTTTGTTATAAGGAATAGCACTTAGAGATAGCACTTAGACTTACCCTGTTTCCCTGAAAATAAGACCTCCCTGGATAATAAGCCCAATCGGGGTTTTGAGCGCATATGCTAAAAAAAGCCCTCCCCTGAAAATAAGCCCTCCCCAAAAATATTGCAACACAGCAGCAGCCATGAGGTGACTATGCTCGCTGCCTCCTACACCTCAACAATAACGAGACTTCCCCCAAAATAAGGTCAAGCCCTTATTTCGGAGGTCAAAAAAAAAAAAAGACCATGTCTTATTTTCAGTTAAACACAGTATGTACTGCTTCACAGTGTTTTTCAGCCCTCCCTAAGCTGCTTACAGAGTCAGCATATTGCCCCCAACAATCTGGGTCCTCATTTTACCCACCTCGGAAGGATGGAAGGTTTTGTCACCTTGAGCCGGTTAGACTCCAATTGTCAAACTGCTGGCAGTTGCTAGTCAGCATAATATTAGCCTCCAAAACTGCATTCTAACCACTACACCACCATATCTCTTGTAGCATAAGGCTAGAAACTAGGACACTAGTCCTACCTGATTCACAAAGGCAGTTGAGCCATTACTCTCTCTCATCTCTAGAAAGAAGGCAATGGAAAATCATTTCTGAAATCCTTTGGGAATGCTGTATATTGCAATAATGCACATTGATTATTAATTTTTCACCTTTAGATAATATCAAGTCTGGAGTCAAGTCTTGAATTTTGCTTTAGCATTATTTCATCTTGATGCCAACAGATAGCTTATTCCCAAGTGCCCATTTCCACCCCACTTGACTTCTTTCCTGCAAGCATTCACACGAAACCTATCTGTGTCTTCAAGAGGACAATGACATATGAATGAATTTGATTTCAGCTGGGTCAAACACCTAAATAAGTCTGATGACTCAAACACATGAAATCAATCTTGCCCAACAGACACCTGAAGCCTGAAAATATTCCCATTCCACCATTTAGAGGGTAAGGGTTTTAAATCAATCAATCAATCTGTTACCCATCACTTTCTCTGTGGAAGTCTGCTGTAGCATTGCAGGTTTCCTGTTAGATTCACTGAATGGGAAGAGAAGGGTGTTGTAGACCATGTTTTGAGATTCTTAAATTTGTACATAGATGCATGGATGTAGAAATACACATTTAGAAGGGCAGATACATATTTTAAAGTTTCAGCCTTAGTTAGAATTGCCACTTAATTCATAACTATAAAAGGAACCCACAGAGGTGGGTTCCTCCTGGTTCAGCCCAGTTTGGCTGAATCAGTACTAATGGTGGCAGGAGGCTCCGCCCACCCACGCACAAGGGAGTGCACCCAAATCTGTAGTAAAAATATTTGCAATCCATCACTGGAACACATATATACATAAACTAATTTATCTGTCTAAATGCATATTTAGGAATAAATATATTTTTAGTCTAACAAGTGGGTGGATTACAGCAAACAGGTCAAGGATCAAAATGCTTGAAACCTTTGAAATGGAGAATATAATACTTTGAAAAGTTAAAAATACTTTATTAGTCACAAATTTTATAAATTAAGAACTCTAATGTTTGTATATTTCTATTTTTTCTCTCTGAAATATTTGTCTTTGTTTCCCTAATAATGGATCACAGAAACCTCCTTTTTAGAAGGAACATCCCATTCTAAGTGAGATTAGAGAGACTTTTTTTGTGGCTTGTCATCTGCAGAATTTCTCTAATCTGTATCAAATATTTATAGAAGATGACCAATTATTTGGACAAATGCGCATTTTAAAATGTATTCATCCATCAAATCAATTAAATGCTGAAGTGCTAAACAGAGCTATCAGAATATGTGAAACAGCTTACAAAAACAGGTTACAAAAATGATGTGACGAAAGTAATGCTATGCTAAGAAAATTCATCATTCTTACAAATTAAGCTGTCAGAAATGTGACAGAAGAATAATAATTAACTTCCCTACAGTACCTATAACCCTCTGGATTCTATTTAAATGGATATTTGGTGCCAAAGTATGATATCGAATCATCAGCTGATGCAACTCATGTATCTCATTTGACATATTGATGCACTGTAGGCTTCCATATTGGCATCTGAATTAAGCTCTATTTTTTTCTTTGAAAAATCCTCTTTGCTCCAATTATACAGTGGATCATGTTACCATTTGTTTTCTGATAAGGTTCAAGGCTCATCTGATCAATGCACCGATATGTTCACTTCTCTAACTGGAAACTAGTTGTTGACTTTCATTGAATTAAGTGCAGAGCAAAGAAGAAATCACATTATAATCCTGTAAGAAGTTTCAAAGAGCAGAGTAAGCTTAGCCTGGATAAGGAATCCTTAAGTGATGATATAATAGCCTCTGTAAAGATGTGCGGAGTTCATGCATAGATAATGGACAAAGCTGTTTTATAGCTAAGAGAACTTCAAATAAAATTTCAATTATAAGCAGAGAATTCTGACTCATCTTTATGAAGAAAAAAATTCCCAATGGCATTAAATATTTCACACAAGAATTATCAGCTTTCTACAACATCTAGGATAGCACTGTACCTTAAACCTGTTAGCGGCTTTGCTGCCACATTTTTGCATCCACTATAATTTCTATATATTTTTCAAGAGTAGCTCCAAATAAACTAACTGCATGGACAGGTATAACAAAAGTGAACTGTAGATAATGATTGCAAAGCCCTACCTTCTCAGGGCCTGCAATGGGAATAATCAAGTAGGAAGGGAAAGGGCCAGGTAAGTAGATGGTGATCCACTTAATGAATGAGCCGAGGTGGCGCAGTGGTTAGGGTGCAGTACTGCAGGCCACTTCAGCTGACAGTTATCTGCAGTTCAGCGGTTCTAATCTCACCGGCTCAGGGTTCACTCAGCCTTCCATCCTTCCGAGGTGGGTGAAATGAGGACCCAGACTGTGGGGGCGATATGCTGACTCTGTAAACCGCTTAGAGGGGGCTGAAAGCCCTATGAAGCGGTATATAAGTCTAACTGCTATTGCTATTGCTATTGCTTTTGATCTTCACTTTCCCCAAATATATTTTATTTATTTGTTTTAAAAAATTATAGGGCTGCCCAACTCATGGTGACTTTGGGAGGCTTATAGAAGTAAAACCCCAAGTTCAAAAAGCAATAAATCTCCACTCTCTGCAACAAAAATGAAATGTACTACTCAGGGGTTCAAAAATTTAAGCAATGAGTTCTCTGCCTGGGTTCTGGGTGAGTGTGACAATGGCAACCGTGGCCTAGTCAGCCTACTACACCTTGGCAGGGGAATTTTTGCCCTCCAGAGGCCCTTTTCCTGAACTTCCTGTAGGCCCGTTTTTCATCCTCCCTGCGCGCCCTGCACTTACCTGCATTCAAAAAGGACCGTGTGGGGATTCCTGGGAGGGGTGGGGCAGAGTGGGTGGGGCCAGCCAGGAGTGGGATTTGGGGGTTCTCCAATCTGCACAGAATCTTAGCTAGAGATTCTCCCAAATCCCTGCAAACCCCCAGTGGCCCACACCTGGACTACTTAATGGGTTCCATATCACCCTAGAGTCCCTGGGCCAGTTAGGACTTTTGAAAGAGTATTAAGGTGGAGTTCAATCATATCTCTATAGGGATGATATTTCACTGGGAGGGAGCCACCTTGGTCCCACTAGATGGGCCTCTTTAAGAGAGAGGACCTCTAACATTGCCTCCTTGGTCTGGTGGGTCAGGGAAATGTAATTAGGAAAAGACACTCCTTAAAATTACCTGGCCAGGTAGGGCTTTTAAGGTGATGACCAGCATCTTGATTTTGGCTCCAAAGCAAATTGACAACTAATTCAGCTCCCGCAAGAGAGATGACATGTGCATAAATCTATACTTGCATATAACCATGCGGACCACTGCATTTTGAACAAGTGGCAGATACTTTTCAAAGGCAGTTCCATGTACTAGTCCATTGTGTAAAGACAGGAGATGATTAGGGTATGGGTGATTGTGAACAAGGTTTGTTGGTCCAGGAAAGAGAGTAACTGATGCACAACCTTCAATTGCATAAAACCCCTTCTCCATAGCTGCCACCATGGTGGAAGTCATGAATCCAGGAGAACCCTCAGATTATGCACCTGGTCCATCTGGGACAATGCAACCCCTCCAAGACCATAGAAACAATTCACCATGGAACACCCATGATTTCCACTATCAGTTTAGGTGAACTGGTCCGAACCAACTGAATACCACCTCTGCTCCAGGCACAGCAAGAGGGCGGTCACAGCTTAAATCCTCATGGGCTGAGACATACAGTTTGGCAACTTCATCATATTGATAAGTCAGTGTGTGATGATGGATCATCTTACTCAGAAGCTTCAAGTATCAGAGTTCCAACCAATGCCCTAACACAATCAAGAGTCTCAAGGCAACCAGCAATAAACATCCAGTTTTTTTATTAGGAGCACCGTGTCAACATTGCCTAGGTGAAGCCAACTCTGTCTTCACCTCCTTCATGCCTTGCCTTTGACCCCTGTTTCTCCCTCCCCACAAAGTGTGTTACTGGATCACATTCCCAAATGAGGTAATTTCGCGGTTTGCAGAAGTCACTCCCTTCCAGGCATTGCTGGTATCCACAGAGATGGCCTTGGCTTGCTTAATGGACATGTAAAAAAGCTTTAAAAAATGATTCTGATACATACATTAATTCAGAATATCTTAAAGACTCATATGTAATTGAAACTAGAGATATTCTTTTGGGATTGATGGACAAGGAGATGGAAGAATAACTCTTGGCACATTGTTTTTATACATTTACAGCAGTGAGACTTTTATATGCATAATAGGGGAAAGAGATTGACTTTGCCTAAAATGGAAGAATGGTGAATTTGATGGAGCTGCCCAAAATGGCAAAGCTGACAGCTTTAATTAGAGAAATGACATTGATTAATTTGAAGGCTGATTGGAAGTCCCTTCTGGACTTTTTATATGAAATAGGGGGGAAAAAATCATGATGTATGGATTGATGATTCGAAAAAAAATCCTAACATCTACATGTTAGGAAAAAAATGAAAGTTATATTGCAAACGTAGAATAAGAGCTAATATAAGTTTACACTTATGTCTATTATAAAAGAAAATCAAATGTAATTCCTTTGTATTTCTTTTTCTTTCTTTTTCTTCCTGTAACATTTCAAAGAATTTTAGCTGGGTGCTTCATGGCCTTGAAATTGAGTGGTTATTGATTGTTTACATAACTGACCTATCTTCCCTGGCCCTTGACTTAGATCTCACACCCACCATAACCATGTTTGTTTACACGGTAAGAAACGAAAGATGGAAATTAATCAAGGAGGGCAACCTGGAATGAAGGAGGAACTTCCTAACAGTGTGAACAGTTAACTAGTGGAATAGAAGTTGCCTTCAGAAGTTGTGCATGCTTCATCACTGGAACTTTTAAAGAAAAGACTGGCAGCCACTTGCCCGAAATGGTACAGGGCAGTGGTGGGTTCTGGGCGGTTTGGCCCGGTACAGGCATACCGGTGGCAGCTGGGAGGAACAGCCACCGTACTGGAATGGTGTTTCATTGGGCCCACCCGCCCGCCCGCCCGCTTTCCTTACCTTTTTTTGAGGGAAATGAGCCAATTGTGCTGTAAAAGCATTGTGAAGTGCTGTATAAGTCTACGTGCTATTGTTATTTTCTATGCCTACTTGCTTACCTCCACATTTTCACTTCTCATTGTCATAGATCAATAAGGAGTTTCCAATGAATGCTAAGTTTTCTATTGGTATTGACATTGATTGTCACAATAAGAAACATATTGTCACTGCTTTAAAAGAGCCGAGGTGGCACAGTGGTTAGAATGCAGTACTACAGGCTACTTCAGCAGCAGGCTATTTGAGCTGTAGTTTGGCAGTTCAAATCTCACCGGCTCAAGGTTGACTCAGCCTTCCATCCTTCTGAGGTGGGTACAATGAGGACCCAGATTGTTGGGAGCAACATGCTACCTCTGTAAACTGCTTAGAGAGGGCTGTAAAAGCATTATTAAGCAGTATATAAGTCTAAGTGCTATTGCTAAATAATAGATTACAGGTTCCACTTCTTGTTAGCATTTTATATCTCATAGCATTGGGGAACAAGATAATCACAGAGCATATGTTTCTACATATCCCAGTTCTCTTGATGTAAGCATCTGGACATACACAGGATTATTAATATACAATTATGTGGTAAGATATACTAAAAGACTGAGCTACTGACTGGAGTAACCCATGACAGTACTCATGGTTTGTTTGGTACTAGCATAACCTGTGGAATAAACCCAGATATTCTGTGCTTTGCCAACCCCAAATTATCACCAAGTTATGTGAACCAAGCCATAGTGGCTAATTTAACAAAATTTAAAAACATGGCTCTGCACAATTGAAAATCCAACCAATTATAGCTCATAATATTTTGGAATACGAATTTAGCCACAGAATTTCATGACATATATTGGATGTCCTCAACGCCTTGGAGAGTACTGTATTGTGAAAATCATGTTAACATAATATTTTGGAATTCTTAGTCATAAATAATCTATTTTTTTAAGACATCACCCAAAGTGATATAAAAGCTCTCTTTCCCCCACTTCTCTGCCATAGTTCAGGTTTCAAAATATGTTGTTAACTGGAATTGTTACAAAAAGATGCAATTGAAGTCAATTCAGAATGTTTGAATGGCCTTTTCTCTGGACACATTCTACATCGTTTGCATTCCACTTTGTGATTGAGTTGTTGAAAACAGTTGTTGATAAGCTTGCCACTGCATACCATATAGCCATATTTTTAATCAGTATCTTGATAAAATACCACCTACACATCTCTGTGATCTTCCCCGCAGAGTGTCTTCCCCGCAGAGTGTCATTGTGACATTCATGTATCAGCACCCAAGGAACAGAATTTGGCAAGCCTGGCTTCACAGACAACCTGAGCAGTTGCTTAGGGCAACAATATATTTAAGGGTGCCAGGGAAACAGTATGCAGCCAAAGACAATGACTCCTATCCTCTTCTTTTTTTATTTAAAAAAAAAATTCATTACATTTATTTGAAACATTTGTCCCATGCAAATGGTTATTTCTCATTTGCAAACTCCAACATTCTACTTTTCACGGTATTAGGAACTATTAAAATTCACAAATGTTGGTAAAATTTATGCATAACCGATTTAATAAATGGGTAGTAAGAGTTATAGATCTTTCTGTTGCAGAGACACTGTACTTCCTTCCCCTCTCCATTTTCTGATTTAAAGCCTTATTCACGTGTACTAGAAAATGAAAGCAGGTTCTTTATACAATGCATAGGTAATAGGAGAATAAAAGCAGCATATTTCCAGAATACATTTTATTTTGTCTCCCAAAACCAAAATATCAGGAATTCAAAATCAAAACCATTTTGAACAATTCTCAGTTCTTCTTCTCACAAATGATTCCCTGAAAGTTGAAAACGCAGCTTAGATGAATCCAGATGTTTTCTGTTTCATGAATTTTATCTTACTCTACATCTAGCCATGGTAATACGCAGGCAGAATGAGATTCCCAAAGGCTGAGTCTTGGGTTATAAAGTATCCTGAAGAATGGGCATGAGTGTGCTGTAAAGCAGCCTTCTGCTGTGCTGCTATGTGCTGCTGCTCGGCGTGATCCCGAAGATCCTTGTTAAGTGAGGATCTAGACCAAAGAGATATTGGCTCCTGGGTGATTAGTAGAAGACTGGTCAGAAGTTTTCTCTTTTCCTTGTCTAGTTCAGCCAAGATTGCAACCCTGTTTTTATTCAGAAAGCCTTGTCCAGAAGGGTTTGATGTCATCTTCCTTGTTTCCCCCTTAAATTTCTGAAAAGCAGCTGCAATTTGCATTTATACCAGGATCGTTTATGCTGCTGAGCCATTGTCCAATTCCCACATCGTGGTAGATTCTACACCGCCCCCCAATCCACCTGCCCAGATGGACTTTCCTGCCGCCTCCCCGTTTAGAATCTTCCCTCCGGAGCCTCCTATCCTCTTCTTAAAAACCAATTTTACCTTATTTCAATAAAGGGCTCTTCTAAGTAATTCTCTGAAAACGTTGGTGTTAATTATTCCTCAGATGCTTTCCAGATATTTCACTGTGATTTATATTTTACACCCCAAGTTAGACTCTTCATTGAAATCCATTTAGAAACAAACTTGTGGGGAAATATCTCCTGGGAATGTTTTCTATTTCCACTTCTTTGGTATGTCCTCTTGCACCCTTGAAAACATAGCAGAAGGAGAATGTAGGCATGGGCAATGTGGAAAGCTAGAGTCTTAGCATAGCAAGCTGCTGTACACCCACCCAAAGGTGCTTTTCCAAAAGGCAACTGGACTTTCTTTGGTTTTGCTTGAAGACATTTTGCTTCTCATCCAAGAAGCTTCTTCGGTGCTGACTGAATGGTGGAGATTGGGAGGATTTATATTCCTTGCAATCATCTGGTTGTTAGTAGAACAGAATAGAATTCTTTATTGGCCAAGTGTGATTGGACACACAAGGGATTTGTCTTTGGTGCATATGCGCTCAGTGTACATAAAAAGACAAGATACATTTGTCAAGAACATAGTCCTAGGGTACAAATAAGCAATCAGGAAACAATCAATATAAAGCGTAAGGATACAAGCAAGAAAGTTACAGTCCTGCAGTCATAAGTGGGAAGAGATGGGTGATAGGAATGATGAGAAGACTAATAGTAATACTAATGCAACCTTAGTGAATAGTTTGACAGTGGTGAGAGAATTATTTGTTTAGCAGAGTGATGCGCTCAGGCAAAAAAACCTGTTCTTGTGTCTAGTTGTCTTGGTGTGCAGTGCTCTATAGCGTCATTTTGAGGGTAGAAGTTGAAATAATTTATGTCCAGGATGCGAGGGGTCTGTAAATATTTCCACGACCCTCTTTTTGACTCGTGCAGTATACAGGCCCTCAATGGAAGGCAGGTTGGCAATAATTGTTTTTTCTAGTATTTTTTCTGAGCGCTATTTGCACTAGGTTATCCTTAGGGCACTGATAAGGGCATCCTTAGGGCAATGTGCTCTACATGGGGCTGCCCTTGAAGAGTATTCGGCGACTTCAGCTAGTCCAGAATGCGGCCGCGCGAGCGATTGTGGGTGCACCTCGCTTCACCCACATAACACCTATCCTCTGCGAGCTGCACTGGCTACCTGTCGATCTCCGGGTGCGCTTCAAGGTGCTACTTGCCACCCATAAAGCCCTCCATGGTAGTGGATCTGGATACTTGAGAGACCGCCTACTGCCAATTACCTCCACACGACCTATCAGATCTCACCGGTTAGGCCTCCTCCGAGTCCCATCTGCCGGTCAATGTCGACTGGCAACTACGCGGAGGAGAGCCTTCTCGGTGGCAACTCCGACCCTGTGGAACGATCTCCCTGTGGAAATTCGTACCCTCACCACCCTCCAGACCTTCCGCACAGCCCTCAGAACTTGGCTATCCCGTCAGGCCTGGGGTTAAGACTACAACCCGCCCGAATAGTATGAATGTTGTGTTCTTAATTATGTATTTGTCTTATATGTTAAAAGTTTGTCTCCCCCTCCCCTTTTTTAAGTTGTAAGCCACCCTGAGTCCCCCCAGGGAAAAGGGCAGCATATAAATAAACTTTAAATCTAAATCTAAATAAACCTCCAAGTGGCCTCAATGACTCTCAGAATGAGTCTTCGCATCTACCAATTTAATTTGGGAAGCAGAACAGCATAGATACCCTAATATTTCTAGTTTCAGCTTAGTAAGTTGTGAACATAATCAATTGTGGTACTTGAACCTAAATAGCATTTCCTTTTTTATTTTAAGACTACTAGAGTACTGCTTCTACCCATCCCCAGCAAACGTTTGCTTATTAACCTAAGACTATTAAGAACTTCAGAGTTTGGGTTTTCAGTTCTGAATCATATTCCTAAATTTCACATAAGACATTATACCTGCAATAGTGCAGGGCATAACAATCAAAAGTTACATTTGAAACTCCCATGAAGAAATTGAACGCAAGTGATATTTATTTTTGTACAACAGTTTTGAAATTAGATATTTCAGAAGTAGCTATTTCTTAATAAAGTTTTACCTGTAATAAAAAAAACCTCAGTATAAAAAAAAATGTTGTGGCACTAAAGGAAATATCCAATAGCTTATTTGAAGGATGCAATTATATTTAATAATCTGAAACACCTTACTCATATCATGGATTTTAGATAGTTGCAGAGATCTTGAATTTTATTTAGCTACCTTTACATATAAAGGTACAATGAGGGTGATGTCATTTATTATGGCTGTGTATAGCTTGGAAGAGTGATTTGATGTACAGCTTGGAAGAGGGATGGGTTGAGAAGAGAACTCATAAAAGTTATTGAATATTGTTGATATACTCAGAATTCTTTTTGTTAGATAGCAGCTATATAAATTTGTTAAATAAATAAATCAGAGGGATGCAGGAGAACGTCACAGCTGAAAACAGATCCTGGGAGGCCTGCACGCAGCCCTCCCGAATTTTTTTTTTCTGGCAGAGGCACTGCTGGCCAGTCCTTCACTGTTTCCAGGGTGGTCCTGTGGGGCAGATCTAAGCACTCCTGTGGGCCTTGAGTTTGACACCCTGCTTTAGAGCTTTGGAGATCCTTATTAACTCCATAGTTTCCATCCATTCATGTGAATCATTTGAACTCACAATGGTGCTGAACAGGGAGGTTTTACGACTACACCTCAGGGTTCCAGGCATCACAGCATCCCATGGTCATGTGATCAAGATTGACAACAATTCCTGCTAACTTCCCATAAGCCATGGGTGTCAAACTTGCCATGTCATGTTGCCGTCACGTGACGTATCACAAAGCTGGGGTGGGAGTGGTCTCTGTGTGACACATTCGGCCTGCAGACCGCCAGTTTTACACCCCTGCCTTAAGCAAAGTCAATGGAGAACTCCTCTCCTAATGATTTGTGATGATTCACTTAAAAATAGTAATGGAGGGATTGCTGGAGCAACTGTGGCTAAGGCCGCAGTCATTTAACATTGTTATTTATGACTGCAATGTCCATCTGAGATCATTCTCCAACTGTCTCTAGACCAGTGAGCAAGGGCAGTGACCAAGCGTGAAATGCTACCGGTTCGGGCTGGTTCACCTAAACTGGTAGTAAAAACTGCTACTGGTTTACAGAACTGGTAGTAAAAAATACTAAAAAAAAAGTATTAAAAAAAGTTCCAACGATCTCACGTCACACAGCTGATCTTCAGATCTTTTTTTAAAAAACTTTTTAAGCATTTTTTTTACTAAAGGTTCTCCAGAAAAATAAAACCTGCAAGGCCAAAAATGGAGGGGATGCTGAGAAAGAAAGAAAGAAAGAGAGAGAGAGAGAGAGAGAGAGAGAGAGAGAGAGAGAGAGAGAAGGGAGGGAGAGGGGGGGAGGGAAGGAAAAAGGAGAGGAAGGAAGGGCTACAAACCTGGTACTAGACACAGTTTCAGAGGATACTCCAGGACTGTAAGGTACCTGGAGGTCATCTAGTCCAACCCTGCTGCAGCAGGACATTATTAAAGTGAGTTTCTGTCTTTTGATCCCCCAGTTACATGATTACATAGCCACCCAGTCCCATGACCCCACCAAGCCATGCCCACCAAGCCATACCCACAGAACTGGTAGCAAAAAAATTTTAGATTTCACCACTGGTAGTGGCATACGGTACAAGAAAGAGAACACTAATCATTGAATGATCTTCCCTAACAGGCCCATTTTAGGGTTTCTCTGATGACAATCTTTTGAACTACACATGCCCTCCCAAGAAAGAGTAAGTGGTAACGATTGCTCTTCTTTTTATCTGCACAATCTTTTTCTTTTAAATCTGCTTTTAGCAGATTTCTCCATTTCCAGAAAACTGAGATAGTTAGCTGGTTTAGGAATGTAACTTCAATTCATTTTCCAGTAAATAAATCACGTGTACTTTCAGTCTAACAATGGCCTGCCAGTTGCAAGCAGAAGGAAGCAAGCTGCCGCCTTTTATATGTCCTAGGCTTAACCTACAGTACTCATTGTCTCTGGCCTCTGAGCCAATATTTGTAGGCTGCCTTTCATGTGGGGAAAAATAAGTATCATTGAAATCTAGCAAGAGCTATTCAAGCAGTATCATTTTTTTTGTACCATATGGATGAAATTTTTATAGTGTCCTAAAGAATACTGGAGTCATTTCTTATCTTCTGGGTGTGTTTTACTGGCAAACATTTTAAATTGTGCTCAATTCTTCATTAGAACAATAGTGCTTTCTTGTTTGAGGATAAATTCCAAAGAGGATAACTCTGACCTTTTTAAACTCTTGGTCAAAAGTTCTTATTATATACCTGGAGTGCTGCTTCAGCCGTGTGTTGTATAGCAGGGGTCTCCAACCTTGGCAACTTTAAGCCTGGAGGACTTCAACTCCCAGAATTCCCCAACCAGCAAAGAGGACTTCAACTCCCAGAATTCCCCAGCCAGCTTTGCTTAAAGTTGCCAAGGTTAGAGACCCCTGATCTATAGCACCACAAAGAAAATAAGATTTTAGGGAGATTGTGATAAAGTTCAGTGGACGTGGAGTCCTCTTACTAACTGCAATCCCAATTTGCTCTGTGTGTGCTTTGCGCATGCTCTTGATGCGTGCTGTGTGCACATGCGCAGTATCACTAAAATTGCTTTGTGCATGTGCAGAAGCAAAAGAATAAGATGGCAGAGCCTATGGCACCACCAGGAGAACCGGTTCGGGGGCATGGCAAGCAAGGATCACTGCCGGTTCCAGGCACCCAGGCCGCCAAGCTACTGCTGGTAGGAAACCACCACTGATGCGGAGAGAATAAAATGGAAAAAGATATGATGAGTGAAGACTTTCTCAATTCAATTCAATAATACAATACAATAGCAGAGTTGGAAGGGACCTTGGAGGTCTTCTAGTCCAACCCCCTGCCTAGGCAGGAAATCCTATACCATTTCACACAAATGGCTATCCAACATCTTCTTAAAGACTTCCAGTGTTGGGGCATTCACAACTTCTGGATGCAAGTTGTTCCACTGATTAATTGTTCCAACTGTCAGGAAATTTCTCCTCAGTTCTAAGTTGCTTCTCTCCTTGATTAGTTTCCATCCATTGTTTCTTGCCAGGGCTTTGTCAGGTTCTCAGGTGCTTTGGAGAATAGTTTGACTCCCTCTTCTTTGTGGCAACCCCTGAGATATCAGAACACTGCTATCATGTCTCCCCTAGTCCTTCTTTTCATTAAACTAGACATACCCAGTTCCTGCAACCGTTCTTCATATGTTTTAGTCTCCAGTCCCCCAAATGCAGTATTCCAAGTGTGGCATTATAAAGTAGTATTAACACTTCACGTGATCTTGATTCTATCCCTCTGTTTATGCAGCCTAGAACTGTGTTGGCTTTTTTGGCAGCTGCGGCACACTGCTGGCTCATATTTAAATGGCTGTCCACTAGGACTCCAAGATCCCTCTCACAGTTTCTACTATTGAGCAAGGTACCACCTATATATACTGTACCTGTGCATTTTGTTTTTCTTGCCTGAAATTCTTGTTTGAAATTCAATTCAAACCTTTATTGTCAGAGTACAGCATGGGTACAATGAGATTGGCTGAGCCTCCTTTGTGCACCCCCACAACACAGTACAACTCACAGTGAAAGACAAAAAAATCCCTAACCCAATGGATCCTACTAACAAACACCCAGTCCTATTTCGCCATGTGAACTTATTGTATGTTGGGCCAGTTCCACAAGTCAATCGTATACTACGTTGTTGTAAGGTTATTTTTCATTCGGGAGTCTGACAGCCAGTGGTGGGTTTCAAAAATTTTTGGGACCTCTTCTGTAGGTGTGGCCTGCTTTCTGGGTCCACTGGTGGAACCTCTTCTAACCGCTTCGGTAGATTTGACGAACCGGTTCTACAGAATAGTTGCGAACTAGTAGGAACCCACCTCTGCTGACAGCCCACGGATAAAAACTGTTCTTCAGCCTGTTTATGCAGCTGCCTCTGCTTCTATATCTCCTTCAGATAATAGAAGAATAAAGAAGGGCTGATCAGGGTGTGAGACATCCCTGAGGATTTTCCTCACTCTTCTAAGACAGTGGGCCCTAGTGATGTCATCTAGGGGTGTCAGGGGACAGTCCACGATGTTTTGTGCTGGGCTCACCACCCTCTGTAGTGTCTTTCTTGGTTCTCCATTAACATATATTAACTTGCACATTTAAAAAGGCTGTAATTGTCCATATACTGTCATACTGTATAAAAGATCATGTTGCAATGTATTGGTTAACCTTTAAATGCCAGAGTAGTTGCTTTTGTATAGAATAAAAGTGAAGAGATTATTGATTTATTAAAAATTTATGATGATTGTATTAGCATGAATAATCGTTAGTTCTAGTATAGTACCTTTAACCAAATCCTAATGTCTGTGCCATTAGTCCTGGCGGGAAACTCCCACGCATGCGTAGTCCGAACAACCGGTGAACTCCAGAACCTTCCTCCAGCACAATGAGTAACCCCTCCCAAATACCATGCCCTCCCTCCCCGTTTCATGGCAGCCGAAGCAACAGCAAAGCAGAGGCTGACACCTATAGTTAATATTAATTTTGGCTTAGGATATAATTGAACATATTCTGTGTTTCTATCCTATAAACACACTTTTTTCATACCATAATCTGTTATCATTTGTTTCTCTTGATTCATAATCTGCTTGTTAGATTTATAGAAAGTGTTTTACCTTTTAAGATAGGGAAAGAGTACAGTATAAAAACAAACTCTTTAATTATTCCATTTAGTTTACTTTATTATGTCAAAGCCATAAAACAAATTGGGTGGGGGGTATCATTCCCCAGCTGTTCTCTTCTGGCAACCTAGTAACAATATTTAGAGTGATATGTTTAAACTTTGTTAACTAACCAGGAAACGATGAAAGGACAAAATAGTTAGGTGATAAGACTATAGTACTTTCCATGTACTGTATATAACCAAATGCTTGTGTTGGGGTGTTTTGCTGTAATAAGTAAGCGTTGACAGCTATTTATCTCAGACTCATTTAAATTTGCAAACAGAACTTGACAAAACTAAAGCAAGTGTCAAGAGGTTGGTCAACACTACATAATGTGATATGAAGACATTTCAAAAAAGTTTAACGCGATAAGGGAAAATTGTGTGTTTGTTGCCCAAAAAGCCAGATCATCTTGAATCAACACAACTGACATGACATTTAAGGATTTTCTGTTTAAAGGGTAGAATTGAAACATCAAGAGTAGTCAAAGTAGAAAGTTACCAGAATTTCATTTTAAAAAAATTGCAATCAGCTATAAGGAGAAATTGGATAATTACATCTCTAATGAAAGAATAAAGTTTAATGTTAGTTTTCCAGGTTAAAGAAAATAATGGACATAGTGTGTACATTTCTATCTAGTGGCTTAGCTTGATTAAGGTTCATATATATGCAAAGAAATATTGTGTAAGTTATTAAAAGCAATAAAAATAATTAGAACTGAATAATTTTGCATTAGGAAAGACATGATTCTGCATTAATCATAATTTTACAACAAATATAATTGATATTCCAAATTAATGACTCTCCCTAAATGCCCATTTACTAACTTTATAAAATTATTCTGCTTTTATTACCAAAGAAACAGTAAGGAACTTTTTAAAAAGATGTCAATTTCATTTTTCTATATAGTTTTTAGTAAAACTTTTAAACAAGAAAAATACAAACTGATACAAACTAGCAAAAAGTAAGGAAGAAAAAAAATCAAAGAAAAAATAAAAAGTGCAAGAAAAGAAAAAAGTTAAAAAATAGAAAACAAAAACGATATAAATAACTTTTGAAATTCTTCACAGCAGTTGTTACAAATGTATTTTAACCTCTCCCACTCTAAAGTGACATCATGCTTCTCTTCATACTATAACCAAAGGTGGTATTCAGCAGGTTCTGACTAGTTCTGGAGAAGCAGTAGCAGAAATTTTGAGTAGTTTAGACAACCGGTAAGTGCCACCTCTGACTGGCCCCTCCCCCATCTATTCTCTGCTTCCCAAGTCCCAGCTGATTGGGAGGGAATGGGGATTTTGCAGTATCCTTCCCCAGCCATGCCCATCAAGCCACGCCCACCAAGCCACGGCAACAGAACAGTTAGTAAAAAAATCTGAATCCTACCACTGACAATAATCTATCCTATGTAATTGTAAAACTATAAACCACAAGTTCATTTTTTTTTAATTTTAAACAAAAAGTCCGTAAGAGGATTCCAGTCACCAGAAAGATATGAATTTCTGATATTTTAACAAGCGTAATAGTTTAATTATCACCACATCTAAAGGAAAGAAATTTGCCACTGAATAATCTCTGTTTAAAGAACAGATGGGGATTTTCAAGGTAGGTAATATAAACAGCCCAAGATTGACGTATTGGTTTGTGGAGTTTCTTTTAGATTAGTTTTCATTTGTAGACATTTCGTTAACTACCAAGGTTATCATCTTCAGTGTTGTGCTGTTGAAGAAATGAAGTGCAATATATAATTGACTGTCGTACCCAGTTTTGTATATAATTGGATGACTATGTGGTTGGGTGTGGTTCCCTATGTGACTGTCACATTGTTATCAGTTTCTTTTTATACTCCTGCTTATCTGAGTGTTAGAGAATAGTTGGAAGGTAAAGAGGAAATGTTGTATCATCTGGGCTGTGGTTTCCTTCTGTTTGATCTGTGGGCCATAGATGGTATCTCCTATCTTTCCTTTAATATTCACAGATTGCATTCATCTTCCCATCTTTAGTAACCATCCTGCCAAGTTTATCTAGATCAGGGGTGTCAAACTCAAGGCCCGGAGTCTGGATCTGGCCCATGGACGGCTTAGATCTGGCCAGTGGGGTCACCCTGAAAACAGCGGACTGGCTTGTGGTGTCTCTGTCAGTGAAAAGAGAGCTCAGGAGGGCTACCCACAGCCCTCCCAAGCTCCGTTTTTGCTGGCAGAGGGTTGCAGGAGACCATCACAGTCGAAAATGGAGCTTGGGACCCCGTTTTTGCTGGCAGAATGCTTGGGCAACCACAGGTGCTCCTGACATGTGGCACATTGAGCTGACCATGCCCACCTGCCCAAGGCACCCTAGCATCCTGAGGTCAAACACAACCCTGATGTTCCCCTCAGTGGAATTGAGTAACACCCCTTGATCTAGATGCTCCAGGGGTTAATTTTGCCACTTATATGTAACTTGCAATTATCTACTCCATTTTCTCTGTCAAAGAGAATTGCAGTAGTTTTCAATTCCATACTCCTTGTTGGATTACACAATCTATCTGACATTCAATCCAATTCACTCAGGTTCTTTGCCAACAGTACAACAAAAGTACATGCATATAATCATTTCCAGTCAACCAACCTCTAACATCACCACTAATGCTCCTTATATGTTTATGCAATCAAGGGCCATGAACTTCTTTATCTTACTCCCTATTCAGGACTGAATCACTTGCTAAGCCTTCTACTTATTTTCATGCATATTTTCTTTCATCATATTATGCTCTAATACTACTTAGCAAGTATAAAATTTCAGCTCACATTCAAACAAAATATTCTATCATTCTAGCTTATTCATTTTTATGAGATGCTTTCTCTAAATGAATAAATGTATAATAAATTCTCTTTTCACATTCATACATTTCTTGATGACCTGCTGAAAAATTGCAGGGCCTGGTTCTACAAACTGTCACTTCCTGCCTTCTCTCAATCAGAACTCTGCCCAACACTTTCAAAGACATCCTTAAGAATCACTCTGTAGTTTTTGCATTCCAGCTTACTCCCTTTCCATTTTATGGGTGGAAAATAGTGGAAAAACACAGACACACTCCTAGTCATCAAACATAGATGCAGTCTTATAAAGAGATTAAACGAGTTGCCCAGCTACTCTGTAACAAACTAAATTCACACTTTTATATTTCCACAGTTACATCTACAGAGTTACTATTTTTCAATACTGTGTTAATATTCAATTTTTTCCCACAGACATTAATATTTATAAAATGTGCTTCAATGTCTACTCTTTGCATATGGCTCATTGTCATAACAATATCTAAAATGCTCTTTCCAACATTTTTTTTTCTTTAGAATGCTTCATAATTTCATATTTTACGGTGTTTCTTTTATTTATTTTTTTAAACATTTTTTTATCAAACATTTTTACCTTTAAAAACAAAAAGAGAGATACAATAAACAAAGAAAAAAAACAAGACAAACTTAACCATATAAAATAGATATACACCCTTCTGTACTGGCATTCATGTTTAGCCTTTGTA
The DNA here is from genome assembly GCF_009769535.1 of Thamnophis elegans. Lineage (NCBI taxonomy): Eukaryota > Metazoa > Chordata > Lepidosauria > Squamata > Natricidae > Thamnophis > Thamnophis elegans. Next base: position 21,401,834 of record NC_045549.1, on the reverse strand, counting down.
GGTTACCATTCTATATTGCCTTCCTATCGGTTTTAATTTCTATAATCATGTAATAACAGTTGTACTAATTGTAATACTATTAATTGTTAATATCACCATTATATTTACATTGTGCTCAGTACTTTAAGTTTGATAGTAATTAGTAACTTTAGTTAATTTTTATTCAATACTACTGTATTTTTCGGAGTATAAGATGCACCCTTTTTCCTCAAAAAAGAGGCTGAAAATCTGGGTGCGTCTTATACACTGAATACAGCATTTTTTGTCACCTGAAGCCCCACACCTTCACCAAAATGGCCATGCATAGCTTAGAGAGACTTTCAGAGAGCTCCTGGGGGGTGGGGAGGGCAGAAATGAGCAAAAAAAAGGACCGTTTTTACTCAATTTTGCCCCCCGCAGCCCCCAGGAGCACTCTATAAGCCTCCATAAGGCTATGCATTTAATTTTTTTTGACAATTTTTTTGTGAAAACAGGCCATTTTTTCCTTGTTTTTGGCCCCTGACCCCCCAGGAGCACTCTGCAAGCTATTCATGCTTTAAAAAAAAAAGGGTAAATTTTCATGAAAAACGGGCCATTTTGGGGAGGTTTGCCGAATGCAAAAATCCCCCCCTTTCGGAAAGCTCTTTAGTTAAACTGATTGATGAGAATTACATTGATCAAGTGCTGTGCAAGCAGAAACAAAGTCTTAGGTGCTGCAGATTGTCAGCAATTTCCTTCTCCAGCACATAGATAAATACACCTGGAAACATCTACCTACTTATCTACTTTCTCTCTCTCCTTACCAGGGGTGGGTTCCTCCCGGTTCGTCAGTGAACCCGGAAGTAATTAACATCCGGGAACGCCGGTCCCGGTCCTGGCCCCTGTCGCTGCAAAGCGCCCTTTTGCCGGCACGTTGCAACTCACTCGCTCATTCCCCTGCCCATCCGCAGCTCGCTCGCTCGCTCCCCCGCCCGTCCGCACTAAGCCCAGCCTGCCGCTCACTGATTGGCTGGAGTCCAGCCAATCAGTGAGCGGGCTGGAGGCGAAGCGAAGCTTTTTTCGTGCTTGACCTCCATTTGAAAATTCCCTTCGGCCTTCGCTTGCTGCTTCCCCCTCAGGTAAGCAACAAAGCCCCAGTGGCACTTTGGGGTGGGTGGCGGCGGCCCAGCTTTCATGAGGGAAGGCCTCCAGGCCTTCCCTCACGAAAGCTGCAGGCTCGCGTGCACTACGCGGCCGAAGCTGGGTGGGGGGCGGCGGTAGCGGCGGTAGCGGCGGTAGCGGGGGAAGGTGGGAGGTGGCAGCCTAGCTTTCATGAGGGAAGGCCTCCTTATAATAGTTTTACTTAAAAGTATTGAGTGTAGAATATTTTTAAATGGTTTACTTTAATTTATTTTGGATAGAATCTTTTTTAAATTGTCTTAGACTATTTTTAAAAAGATTCTATCCAAAATAAATTAAATAAACCATTTAAAAAAATTCTATACTCAATACTTTGAAATGTATTGTGCATAGAATTTTTTATAATAGTTTTATTGTAATTTATTGTGTGTGGAATATTATTAATGGTTTCATTTTAAGTTATTGTGTGTGGAATAGTTTGAAATGGTTACAGTGTAAATTATTCCTGGTGGATTGAACTAATGGTTACAGTATGGCTGGTAGAATAACTTAAAATTGTTACAGTGTAAAATATTGCTGGTGTAATACTTAACAATGGTTTTTAAGGATTTCTTTTATTTATAGAATATGTTTTTTTAATTATTTGGGGGGGAATTTTATTTTTTAATTGTTTATAAAATATATTTACTACAAGAAATGTTATTCCTTTTTGCAAATGTTTTCTTTGTGATGCAATATGTTGCTTTTAAGTGTTCAGACCAAGTTTATGTGTCTCAAAGTGGCTGCTTTTCTATGGGCAGGCCAGGTTTCTTGCAAGGCAGTTTTGCCAGATTTAGTGTGTTTCACCCTTGTTGTTTAGGTAATTCTGAGGTGGTTGATGGTTCTGTGAGCGCCTGTCCTTTATAATTTTCCACATTGCCTTGATGGTTTTTATTCCAGTGACTTTGTCTTTCCTGTCCTTAGGCTTAGGAAAAAAAACTGGTTTCATTGGCAGTCTTTGGGGGGGGGGGGATTCTTATTTTTTGGTGGCACTGGCACTGCCATAGTTTGTGTGGGTGGGTGGGTGGGTGTGTAATGTCCCGCAGTTATCTACGCATTAATAATGATCTAGTAATATTAATAATATCTAGTAATTAGTAATATCTAGTAATAACATCATCTTGGCCACTCCCACCAGGTCACATGGGTGGCAGCCTGGCAGGCCACTCCCATCTGGTCACATGGGTAGCAAGCCACTCCCACAAGGGAGGCCACGCCCACAGAGTAGGTTTGAACAATTTTTGAAACCCACCCCTGCTCCTTACCTACCTACTGTATTTTTCTCTCTCTCTCCCACTCTATCTACCTACCTACCTACTCTTGCTCTCCCTACCTACTGTATTTCTCTCTCTCTCCTCCCTCTACCTACCTACCTACGCTCGCTCTCTCCCTATCTACTGTATTTCTCTCTCTCTTTCTCTCTTTTTCTCTATCCCTCTATCTATCTACCCCTACTCTCTCTCTCTGTCTCCCGACCTATCTACTGTATTTCTCTCTCTCTCTCTCTCTCTCTCTCTCTATTTCTCTATCGCTCTATCTACCTACCTACCTACCTACCTATCTACTCTCTCTCTCTCTGCCTACCTACCTACTGTATTTATTTATCTCTCTCTCTCCCCCTTTATCTACCTACCTACCTACCTACCTACCTAACTATTCTCTCTCTCTCCCTACCTACTATGTTTTCTCTCCCCCCCTCTATCTACGTACTTACCTACCTACTCTCTCTCTCACCTACTACTGTATTTCTCTCCCCCCCCTCTCTTTTTCTCTCTCTCTATCCCTCTATCTACCTACCTATCTCTCTCTCTCTCCCTACCTACCTACTGTATTTATTTATCTCTCCTTTTCTCTCTCTTTATCCCTTTATCTACCTACCTACCTACTCTCTCTATCTCCCTACCTACTGTATTTCTCTCTCTCTCTCTTTCTCCCTCCCTCTATCTACCTACCTACCTACTCTCTCTCTCCCTACCTACCTACTGTATTTTTCTTTCTCCCCCTCTATCTACCAACGTACCTACCTACCTACTCTCTCTCCCTACCTATTACTGTATTTCTCTCTCTCTTTCTCTCTCTCTATCTCTCTACCTACCTACCTACCCCCGTCTCTCCCTATCTACTGTATTTCTCTCTCTCTCTTTTTTTTCTCTCTCTCTCTCCTGCCCTCCCTCCCTATGTCTACCTACCTATTTTTTTTACATCTGCCTCTTCAAAACCTTGGTGCGTCTTATACACTGAAAAATATGGTAGTTTGGGGGGGAAAAAACCCACAAAGACTTCTATTTCTTGTTTTGGCTTCTGTTTTCTAGCCACTTATAAATTCTAGAATTTATATGTTGATTCTTTATTTTCAATACTCTTTGAGTCCCTTGTTAGTTCTCATCATCTGTTTCCAAAACAATTTATTCCCACTGCATCCTTTTGATTATTGCCATTAGCAGAACCTTTAGGATGTTGTTGCATCATTCTTATCACTCTGTTCCAAACAGCTTCCACATCCGGTTTCCTTAATCTACTTTCCATTCATTATTTGGGGAGAATAATCCTTTTTAAGAAAGAAAAATAGAATGTCAAAGGAAACAAAGCACTTTTGCACAATCAAACCACAGTTGCAATTTGATGATTCATTCCCTTTGAGATGGGTTAACCAGGCAAAACTACTCAAGAATTCTTGCCAGATAATCTGGCAGGTTTTTTTTTCCCAGAGAAGTCAAACCAGCTAAACAAGCAGGCTAATCATACTGGTAGATCCTGTTTCTCTTATTCAATTCCTACTTGTCTCAACACTTCTTTTTTCTCTCTCTAAATATCAGTTACACTCAGTAGTTGTCCCTTTTAGCCCTCATAACAACTGAAGTTAAAACTGTACCACTAAACAAATGTAGTAGAAGGAATCTGCAGTGTATCTCTTCATAGATCTTGGGACCCTACCAATTCTTAAACTGAAAGCTCAATTCTATGTCCAGAATACTCATTTGAAAATGATGATAAAATAAATTAATGCTGGGCTCTCTTTTTGATACCCTGTTTCCCTGAAAATAAGACCTCCCTGGATAATAAGCTCAATTGGGCTTTTGAGCACATGCGCTAAAATAAGCCTACCCCCCAAAATAAGCCCTCCCTCAAAATATTGCAACACAGCAGCAGCCATGAGGTGACCACGCTCACCATCTCCTGCACCTCAAAAATAATAAGACCTCCCCAAAAATAAGGCCAAGCACTTATTTTGGGGGTCAAAAGAAAATAAGACCGGTATTAATATAAATGAACAAATATATATTTGTACAGAGAAAAAGACAACAAGAACACAAACAAAGACAAGAGTGGCAACAACAAAAAGCCTAACTAACTGATAGTAACATTGAGACATCAAAATGTCACAAAATGAGCTTGGAATAACTAACGGGAAGGAACTAACAATGCATAAGAGCACAAGGAGTCAAGGAAGATGAGCAAATCAAGAAGTAACCTGCCTCTTCCTGTCCTCCCACCACTACCACAACAGCAAGTGGCTCCTGATACATGAGACTATCCAGATAATGGGAATCTCCATATTTAATTTTAAGGAAGTTCACACTGCACCAGACAGAATCAATGTGCAATTCAGGGATTTTTTTTTTGGACTTTCAGCTCCTGCTCAAAGAGCAGATGGTAGCTGTATCTAAGAAGGCCCTTCCACAGATTAGTCCAATGTACGAAATATGTGCTCATTCCTGGATTGGGAGGCCCTTAAAAGTCACTCCTCCCCTGGTCACCTTGCATGTGCTCTATAGCAGGGACGTGCAGTCACTAGAGGCAGGGTAGGCGTGGCCTCACCAGTCATGAGGAAAAGGAAAGAATTTTAAAGAATTTTTTAAAGATAATTAAAGCCAAGGTAATTGCTACCAGATTCTATGTTACAGTGACTTGGAACAGTGCTTAGTGTTAACTGTAGGAGGAGGCCAGAAAACTAGGGGCCTCTTTTGCATAAGGAATTTTTCACCTTTTAAGAGTTAACCAAGGGTTAAAAAGCAAAGAATTCCTTATGCAAATGAGGCATGTGTTCTCTCGCCTCCTGTAGAGGGCATTTTTAGAGGCTTTTTAGAGTTCTCTGGGAGCAACTAGCTCAGTCTGACTCAGAGCTCTGGCATTTCATGAGGGCAGAGTTGAAATCCTCTCTGAAACAGCTGGAAAAGGTGCTTGTGTGGGGAGGGGGGAGGAATTCAAAAAGTTTGATTGCATGCAGAACCCACGTTGCCTTTTCAAACACACACACACACACACACACACACACACACACACACACAGCTGGATAAAAGTATATAAGCGCACTTCACTGAAAAAGCAACGTGATTCACCTGCAATCAAAGGCTCCGATCGGAAGGCAGCAGGGGAAGGAGGGGATATGGCAGAGGAGCTGCTTTCAAGCCTTTGGAAAATATATCCAATCTAACTTCTGTGTTTGTGTTTGTTTGAGAGTCAGTAAGTGAGAGAGGGATCCAGGTTCTCTCTGTACGTGTGTCTGTTTAAGAGAGGGGGGAGGGAGGGAGAGAGGGAGGAAGGAGGGGAAGGGAGAAGAAAAAGAATGGGAAAACTTATTTTGCAAGGGGGAAAAATGCTGTCACTTTAAATCAGAACTGAGCATGCCTGGCTGTGGAATTCTGGGAGTTGAAGTCCACAAGTCTAAAAAGCTGCCTCATCAGCCATAAAACTCACCGCACGTCACTGCATAGTACTGCAATGCTCTCAAGATGGAACTCTGCTTGAAAACCACAAGGAAGTTTCAGGGGGACCAAAATTGGGTGACAACATACTATTGCTTCAGTATCTAAGTAACACATTTGCTATGTAAGTTATCTGGATTGCAATATGCTTCGAAGTACTGGTTATCACTTACAAAGCCCTAGCTGAGGTAGGACATAATTATTTGAGAAGTTGTCTTTCTCCCACTGTTTCCATGGAGTTCTTGGTGCTCACTTAGCATGGTGCTTTTTCTTGACAGATGATGTTACCCAGTTTGGTAATGAAGCATCTGCAAGGAAAACCCTAAGCTCAAAGAGCAGCAAGGATCCCACAGTTCGACTCTGAGCTACAAATATTCCCTTCTATTTGTCCTACATTCTGCTACATTCAGTAAGATCATACAGAACTGGCTTGTTCAGGTCCTAACTATTTAAGGGGAAATGGAATGGGTGCCTTCCCTATCATAGCACCTGCCTTCTGGAATAGCATTCCCCCCAAGGGATTTGAACACAGCCCTGACTTTGCTTTTCATGGTTCCAAACCAAGCCAGCAAAACAAGAGGCCATACTGTGAATAGAACAGGTCTCTTTACTGGAGGCTCAGCTTGGCACGTGGTGAACAATAGAGTAAAAGGGTTTCTAGCCAGCATTACTGGCTTCTGCTAGCCAGCTGGTTATATGGACTCAGCACCTCCTTCCCTCCTATTCCTGGTTGCTCCCTGGCTGGCTCCAGCAAGTACTTTTTGGCCCAGCTCCAGCAAGCACTCTTTGAGCCCGGTTGCTCACTGGCTGACTCCAGCAAGTACTCTTCAGGCCTGGATGGCTTCTGAATTGACCACAGCTGGCTTGCTTCCTGGCTCCTCTCCCAGCATGAGTCCCATCACCTGACACCCATCTGTGGCCCCATGCATCCCCCTCCCCCCACGCGTGTGTGGCAACTCTTAAACAGCACATTTAAACAGCGCACTGTCTTGGACATTGACATTGGTTTTATTAAATGTATCTTAAAGATCTGACTCTTTCTGCCAGTCCTTTGCTGGGATTCAGATGTGGGCTCTCTGCGTGAGGGTTATATAAATTGTTAATGGATGTTTTGTTCCTCTGGTTTCTTGGTCTTCTTCCTCTTCCTCTCAAATTGTTCACTCTTCCCACATAAATTTGGTTTCCCTCACTCATTCTCTCTATATGATTAAACTATTTAAAAGCAAGTCTTTCATAGAGCCACTTACTTTTGTATTCAATCCATATTCACTCAGCATTCATTCATGCTTGAGTTATCTCTTCTTTTATCATGCACACTTAACAATCACATTCAGATTACTTTTAGATCTCTTCTGACCCAGGCTTCCTTAAAAAGCAAGAAGCAGAGTCTTGGGCAAAAGCCCTTTTATTTACATGACTGTGTATTACTTTCATTCACAGTCAGCAAGGCTTAGCACACAGTCTTTCCGAGGAATATTTATCAACATGATCCTTATCTCATTTGGAGAGCTACCAGATAACTAGTTTTCAAATGCAGGGCAAGGCCAAACTTGGCACAGAGTCTCTTATAGTCACAAACAGAACTTTCTACTCTTGAAACAACCCAATGAACAAATTGTTTCCTGCAAAAGCCCACTCCCCATTCGCTCCTCTTTTGTTTCCCATGGGAGAGGCCAATCACCTCCAAGGTGTGTCTTTATTCCTAAATCGACCCTGTTTACTTAGCTGTTCTTGTCTTCTGGTAGCTCTATGCATGCACACACTGGGAACAGGCTCCAGCTGTTTCTCTACCGCACTGCTCTCTAGCTCCCTCTCTGCCTCTGATGCAGACCTCTTGTCTGAACTTTCCTCAGCCCCCAAGACTGGCCCATGTTGCTCCCCAACCTCCACACTGTCTGACTTTGCTGGCCACTGGCGGGCCACAACAATATCTCTTGATAGATCTAAGGGAATGAGATTTAACTAAGAATACCACTTAGCTATGTTGAGCACTTAATGCTAAACAAGACTTAAGGAACATTTTAATCTTGGAATTCTTGATTGCAAGACAGGAAGCCAAGAAGTAACATTAATTCTATTACAGAAGTACAATGCACAAAGAAAGGAGACTAAGTTTCACTAAAACAGTTAATAAATGGATCTTACTTTTCCATTTGAACCAAATGCTGTTGGAACTGTAGCCATTGCTTTAAAGCTGGAAAGGCAGAGTGGGGAAAAATAATCCTTGCCAAAGTTAAAACTGTAAAATACGGAAAAATTTGTTGAGCAGCTGAGTACAACAGATGGAATGATCTTAAGGGAAATAAACAAAGTTTGGGAACGCAAGCAACATGTTCTAGCAGTCTTCAATAATTTCACAGATTTTTTAAAAATCAGAAATATAATAGAAGCTTCCCATGCTAAATATTTGGCAGTAGCATCCTACAGAAAAGAAATTTGTAACTAGAATGCATGAAATAGAAATTGGAGCCATGGTGTACAGAGGAAGCAAGGTGCATTTTTGAGTAGGAAAGATGAGTGCCACATTTTAGAATTTTGGAAGAAACATAATAGTGTATTTTACCTTAATACCAAAGAGGTCACAAGGAGTCAGGTAATGGAGGGCTAAATATTATTTTAGAGTGGCATTGTTTCCCCAATCTGAAGAGTTCTGAAAAAATCCTGAAGATTGGTGTTGTTGGACATATGCTGCTTTTTTGGGGAAACGGAAATTGGAGAACTGTCACTTATGCGACAGCAGGAATTCAGGAAGAATTAATAGAATGGAATGGAATGGAATGGAATAGAATAGAATAGAATAGAATTCTTTATTGGCCAAGTGTGAATTGGACACACAAGGAATTTGTCTTTGGTGCATATGCTCTCAGTGTACATAAAGAAAAATAAGATACATTCATCAAGAATAATAAGATACAACACTTAGTGATAGTCATAGGTTAGTATGTACAAGCATCTTTGTGTATGGATGAATTAATGTGAAAGGGTTGTGGGAATCTAAGAAACAAAATGTAACCTTTAAAATTGTTAAGGGCAGACATTGTTTATCTACAAGAGACTCATATGGAACAGGATAAATCTTTATTAATGACCTTCTTCAGTTTATTTCTAAATCTTGCACTAGTATTCCAAAGTTAATAAATGACGAATACTTTTACTAAAACAGCAGGATATTCTGTTAATTGGTATAATTAGATTGGGTGGACAGGTTTAATCTCACAGATACTTTGACAAAAGCAAAAGGCTTGGTCATTTTGGTTCAAAAGCGATTTTCAATTGATGTAAAACAGATTATTATTATTATTGACATTATTTCTTATTTAATTGTATGTGCCAAAATATCAAGGACTGCAATAGCTTTGATTAATGTTTGTGGACCAAATTTAGATACTCCTATTATAGTTTAAGCATGTTTTTGATACTTGGATGAGTGTATTTATGACAAAGTGGTAATATGAGAAGATTTTAATGAAATACTGCATCCTGAGCTTAATAGAAATTCATCAGCATGACACCAATCATTAGTGGGGGAAATAATTATAGGGAAGAATTGAATACATCTCTGATGGACCTTTGATATATGCAACTAAAATAGAGCATACATTTTTAACATCACTGACTTTATATCACCAAATATTTCTTATGCATCTGACCATAGTGTAATTATTTTGAAATGTTCACTTCTGAAACTGGTCAAGATACTGAGAAATTGGTATTTCAATGTCTCCTTATTAAATAATTTTAAAAGAGTACAACAAATGTGGGTAGAGATCATACAACAGTTTGATTGGAATATCAAATGCTCACATTTTTGAATGGGAAGCATATAAAATCTACATCAAAATCAAATTATTGCTCATGCAAATCTACATCAAAATCAAATTATTGCTCATGCATCATGAAAAATTAAAAATAAAAGGGAAAATAATTTGAAAGGTGAACTCAAAGGTTATGGGCACAGATGGTTGCATGCCCATCTATTACTTTGTACAGAAAGACACAAAAAAGAAATATGAACTAAATACTACAATATCACACCAGACATAATTTATCTAATGTGGTTATAACAGAAACTCTTAAGAGAACAGGAGAATCACTAATCACTTAAAACAAGAAAAGTGGGGCAATGATTCCAATTATTAGAGGGGGAAAAGATGAAATGCAGAAAATGGGAAAGACCTGAATTATATTCAGAATTATATAGCAAACCAAAGAATATACCAGAGAAGATAAAGAGGTCTTTCTACATAAAATTACCTGAGAAAGAGATTTAAAAATAGCAAGTGGTAAAACACCAAGATTGGATGGATTCTCTATAGAACCATATAAAATATTTATAGATCTTTTGGTATCAAAACTTTGTCAATGGAATGATGAGGTATTTGATAAAGGAATTTTATCAGCAGCATTTAATCAGTTCATATTATTATTATACCAGAGCAGGTAAAGATCTTGTACTAATTATTGTCCTATCATACATTGTGCTAATTATCGTCCAATCTCTGCTTAATGTTGATACAAAGAACTGAAGAGTAGTGTTAGCAAATAGATTACAGCAAGTAGTATCGTTTGTTATTAAGATTGATCAAGCAGGTTTGTAAAAATTAGGCAAACAGCAGACAAATTAGGTTAATTGTACACTTATTAGAGCACTTGAAAAAAAGATCAATTTGTAATTTTATCATTAGATGCTGGAAAAACCTTTGACAAAATGCAATACATAAAAAGTACATGTTGGCTGAATTAAATAGGTTAGGACTTCCTTTGCAATTAATAAAATGGACCAAGATATGAGCTGTTTATATAGAGAGTAAAGGTTAATGTAATGTTCTCTGCTACTCTCCCATTATGGAACAAATATGTCCATTTTCAGCATGTTTTTTAATATCTGAATGGTTTATGGTACCAGACAGTCTAGGAACATTTGTGGACTTGTATCTAATTCAGTTGAATACAAATTGTTTTTATTTGCAAATGATCGTCTTCATTTCTAAATTCCACACTAGTATTCCAATGTTAGCAAATGACAAATACCTTAAGTAAAATAGCAGGATATTCTGTTAATTGGTCTAAAATTGATGCCGGTGGATGAATCACTAAGGAATATTAATTCCGTAGGTATACCAAATTCATTAAATATCTAGGTATGTGCATACCTAAGGATATAATTTAATTAGTAATGAACTAATTTAGTCAGAAATATAATATAATGTTAATAATAATAATTATAATTCATCACACAGTCAGCCAGATGTTGAGACTGAATTTGGCATTTTATCCACCTATCAAGTCCTTCCCATGGACCTGGGATAGGAAGATGTTGATGCCTGATGATGTTAAACATATGGTCACAGGAAGTAAGCTGTTCTGAGCAAGAAGAAGAGAATATATATGGCTAGATGCAATATGAAGAGATTTTTGGTTGAAATCTTAGAGAGGGGGCTAAGCTTCTAAATTTGTTTGTTCATGTCTTGATGAAGGGGGAAGTAATTTCTATGCTTACATTTTTCTTTATATTTTTTCCTTTCCCCCTTTTTTCTGTCTGCATTTTTTTTATATTTATCTTTGTATTTTTAAACTTTAAAAAAATTACTACATAAAACTAGGAACTGCTAACCACAGTACAAATCCCACAGTACAAATCCCACCATATATATACATACATACATACATACATACATATATATACACACACACACATACATACACATACATACATATATATATATATATATATATATACATATATACACACATACATACATACACATACATACATACATACATATATATATATATAAATTTAATGCACACACACACACACACACACACACACAAACACACATTCATAGATTTTCACGGGTACAGGTATGCAGGTTTTGGTGTATTCGGGTCTTTTCCCATGTAAGATTGAGATGTACATTTCTGTCTGCCTGCCTGCCTGCCTGCCTGCCTGCCTGCCTGCCTGCCTGCCTGCCTGCCTGCCTGCCTGCCTGCCTGCCTGCCTGCCTGCCTGCCTGCCTATCTATCTATCTATCTATCTATCTATCTATCTATCTATCTATCTATCTATCTATCTATCTATCTTTACATTAAATAAAAAAACAGCAGTGAAGAAAGTGTGTCACATTTGACTGGGAATGTTGCAAATCTTTGTTGGGAAAAACATTCCTGTATGACCTGGAAGAAAAAAATCTAAGACTTCCAAATCTATACTACAAAGATGTGTGCGCGCGCACACACACACACACACACACACGCCTATGGACAAGAAGCCTTGACAGTTGCAGTTATAATTAATTAATTATAATTAATTAATTAAATGCAAAGTACAAATGTTTTTACAAAAACAAGAATTTTCCTTTAACCACTTGCTTAAGAGAAAATACTTGTTTGTGTATAAAATACTTGTACTTCATATTTAATTAACTAATTGCATTATACCACCAACTGATAACAGCACTGAATAGCACTGAAACTGCAGCCTATAAATGGTATGTTTAAAAACATAAATAACTGAAAAGATTGTAGAAGGGAAGGTGCTTTTTTCCCCAAAAGACAACTGGACTTTTTTTCCCCCCTTGAAGACATTTTGCTTCTCATTCAAGAAGCTTCTTCAGTTCTGATTGAAAGATGGAGAATGGAAGGATTTAGTCAAAAGTGCAGAAGCTTCTTGGATGAGAAGCGACACGTCTTCAAGGTCTTTCAGGTTTCAAGTTTAGTTACCCTTGCGGGGGGGGGGAGAATCTTTGGTACCACCATGATCTGGATGACTTGGAATCTCCGTAGACATTGTAGAAACAATTTTGAGAACCTTCCTGAAGTTATATTGTGCAAAACATATGTGCATGTATACACACACACACACAAACACACACAGATACATATACAAAACATTCACCTTCACACAGATAACTACTGTGTTTCCCTGAAAATAAGATAAGGTCTTATTTTCTTTTGACCCCTGAAATAAGTGTTTGACCTTATTTTCAGGGAGATCTTATTATTTTTGAGGTGCAGGAGGCAGCGAGCATGGTCACCTCATGGCTGCTTCTGTGTTGCAATATTTTCAGGGGAGGGCTTATTTTAGTGCATGCGCTCAAAAGCCCAATTGGGCTTATTATCTGAGGAGGTCTTATTTTCAGAGAAACAGGGACTATATAACTATATATGAAACTATATACAGTAGATAACTCTGTGTGTGTGTGTGTGTGTGTGTGTGTGTGTGTGTGTGTTTATGTCAAAGCACCTGGTATGCCCAAATATGGGACGGAGCATATTTGGCCATACCAGGTGCTTTGACATAAAACTTAATCATTCCCTAGGCTCAGCTGATAAGGGAGGAGAGCTTGTGGCTAATACAACTGCCTAACATGTAAAAACAGCACAGATTCAAATCCCAGTAAGGATATGGCTAGCTGATGAGAGCTAATTAGCTTGATATAGATCTATACTAGTCTCCCTTTATTTATTTATCAGCACAAATGCAATATATATATAAATAACTACACACATACACACGTGTGTGTATGCATGTATGTATTTGTATATTCAGTATGCATATATACATATACATATACATATACATACATACATACATACATATATATATATATATATATATATATATATATATATATATACACACACACACACACATATATATATATATATACACACACATACACACTAATATCAGTTCAGTTCAGTTTATTATATTTATATGCTGCCCTTTTCCCCCGAAGGGGACTCAGGGCGGCTTACAACTCAAACCAGGGAAAGGGGATACAGACAAAAAATTAAAAAACAAAGCATAACAATGCATAATTTAAAACACACAACAGTCATACCATTCGAGACGGGGGCAACAGCTCTTTAGCCCCAGGCCTGTTGGAACAGCCAGGTTTTAAGGGCTTTGCGGAAGGCCTGGAGGGTGGTGAGGGTTCGAATCTCCACAGGGAGTTCGTTCCAGAGGGTCGGAGCAGCCACAGAGAAGGCTTTCTTCCGGGTAGTCGCCAGTCGACACTGGCCGGCGGATGGAATTCGGAGGAGGCCTAATCTGTGGGATCTAATCGGTCTATCATATCATATCATATCATAATATAATATCACTAATATATATTCCCAAACCTGCTCCTCTTGATGAAAAATATGAGAAAGCTTGTATCATGAAGCTATATTTGTTCTTTTACTGTTGCATTCTATCACAGTGTTTAGATGTTTACACACTTTATCGGTACACAATTCATATTATTACACATCATTTGTATTTATATGGAGAAATGGTTAGCAAGTGCATAGAAGAGTGGATTTTTTTGGTACAGAACCATCAATCTAAGGAGCATGATTTGTAATTGTGACTTGGCCTGGCCAGCATTCCAAGGGTCAAAAAGACATTGCATGAAGTTGGAGCATGGATTCCATTACCTTTTTGAGTATGGCTTTGGGGAAAAGGGCACATCAAGGGAGGGACAGCTTGTCTCCAATCTGTGTAGCTGGGTATCAAAACTTCTTTTAGTAGAACATATTCAGAAGATAGTTGAGCCTGACAAAGAACATTGTAATAGGCATGTTTCAAATCAATTATATTCATTAAAACCTTTTAGACTTGACAATAACCTTCAAGGTTCAGCGGTTGCTTTGTAAATATTTGACTTTTATGGGAACAGATTGAGATCTGGCTGTTCCAGCATTTATTTTCCATTACAAGGTACTATGAAAAGTCTGCCTGGGGTGGTGTGGGGAGGAGGAGAAGTCATTTATTAGAATATATACAGTAATTCATTAATACTCTTATAATTTAAATAAGGTTCACTTTTTTTAATCTTGAGTGATCATAAAACTGGCACACTACTTTGCTAACTACATAGTGTTACTTGATTATGAATACCTATGCACAGACACATCCCGAAGGCTATACTATTTTATTTTAGCAGACATTCAAAATGGATTCTTTAGGTATGTATAATTCAATATGCAAAATAAACATGTCATACAGCATTACTTTCAATTTCCCATAATTGGCTGCAATTCTTTCTTGAATGAACTCGTCCTTGTAAGGTAGCTTTGTCTTTACATACATCTGATGTACATTTGCATGTAATGACATGGTTGGTTTTAGCTTTGCATGATGTCTGAATCTATTGGTTATGGTTTGTTGTTAAACACAAATCAGTTTATCAAAGCTTGATTAATTAACTAAAGGTAAAACAATCCTCTTTTTGTTTGAATTCAGCAATGTGATTTGCCAGCATAGTATATCCTAAAAAAGGGGTGTCAAACTGAAGGCCACGGCCCAGGTATGGCTCACGGGGCCACCCTGGAACAGTGAAGGACTTGCCCACGGTGCCTCTGACAGGGTTACAGGAGGCCATCGCAGCCGAAAATGGAGCTCAGGAGCCCGTTTTCACTGGCAGAGCACTCGGGCCACCACAAGTGCCCCTGACATGAATCACGTCAAGCTGGCCATGCCCATCCAGGCCACTCCCACCTAATCCGCTGCCCCCCTGAGGTCAAATACAACCCTAATGCAGCCATCAATGAAATCAAGTTTGACACCCCTGCTCTAGAATGGGTTGATTTACCCAATATGGTTACTGAGAATTGAGCTCAGTGTGTCTTCTAAACACATGAAAAAGAAACCATGATTAGCAAACTACAGCTGGCATTTTGACTGAATTCAGCAGATACTACCTTCCATATTGCACTTATTTAGCTATCCTGAACATGATTATTTCACAAGTGATTCATTGGCATCCACCCAGCTTTCCCCTACTGACTCAATATTCAAAAGAAACAAAACAAACATCAGCACACAAAACTCCTACACACAACCCAAATCGTTATTACTCAAAACATTATGAAGCTTAGAACTCTTATGTGCCTTGTTAGGTAATGCACCAAGAAAAGCAGTCTGTTAGCAAAGTAATTGCTGGTCATCTGTAAAAGTAAACGGGACTATATATGGCAGCAACAAGGCAAGGATAAAACTAGCTAGCAAGTCAGTTAACTGGACTTGCTATATAAGAAAGACATTATAAAAACAACAGAAGTTTGTTTGGGCAGTAAAACTCAAAACTTTCAGAGCTGTCACAAATCTGCACGGCAAAGATAATATATAATGCAAGAGCTGACTGTGCGCCTAATGGAGCATAACGTTCATTTACAAGAGTTGCATGGAAAGGAATCCTATCTTACAGAGTTTTGTTTATCTATCTGGGTCATGCTGTTCCATGTTCTTAGCATGCCTCTCTGGAGCGTAACAATCTTTCTTTAGCTGGTTCCATGTTGCACTTCTGTACTGTAAACCAAACCACAGCAGGTAAGACTCACAGGGAACCTTGAAACGCAGAATCCCTTACCATCACTCCCGTTTGACATTAAAATGTGTCATTAAAATATAAGAATGTGCAGAAATGGATAGGCTAACACTTAGAATTAAGGAAAAGAAAAAAACCTGAATACTTTTTGACCTGGGACTTATTTTATAAATGGTTAGATGACAAAAACGGGAGTTAAAAACAGAGAAAGATAAGGAAAGGATCAATGATATAAGGGAGGTATGTTAAAATAATTAAGTAAACATCATTATTTTTATTATTATCATACAATTGTATCACAGCGGCCAGTTGTTTCGCCGGATTTGGCATTGGTTACTAGTCGGGCCCCACCCAGGGGCCTAGGACGTTGTAACGTATTTTCGTAATATGCGTGCAGATCCAAGCAGTGCGGCTTTTTACATTTGACTGATGGTGATTTTGTCAATTTTTATCTGTTTTAAATGTAATTCCAGTGCTTACATTTAAAACAGTTAATAACAATTATTATTATTATTATTATTATCATCATCATCATCATCATCATCATCATCATCATCATCATTACTAATGTAATGAACACTGTTGTAAATATTTTAATTACTATTTTCTAAAACTATTTGTACCCAGAGAACACACTGTTTAATTGAAAATGGATTTTTTATATGTTATAAAATAAAAAAACGTGTGGGGGGGGAATGTGTCACTGAATTGCACAGCAGCCGTCCAGGTGAAACCAGAGACGTTGGCAGAAACCTGTAGTCTTTTTTATAAGTATATTTAATATTCAAACTTATAGCAGTCTTTGTCATCATCCAGAAAAACATAAAGTAGACAGGAACACAGGAACGTCAAGAGGTAAATCCCAAACAGTATACAGAACACACAGGAAAAAAGGAGGGGGGGGGGAGAAAATCCCCTTTATACTTACAACAACCAATTGTAGCGTAGATTGCCTCATGCATGAGTCAGCACTCTCTTAACTAATCAAGTACAACTGTGTATTCTGGCCTATTGTACACTTTTCTGTTCCAGCTACTAAATTCATTATCCTAACACAATGACGCTAATTTATTTCCAGCTCATAGGGGGTCTACTTGAAATCTCTGGAAATACACCTAGATAAAGGATGAAATGTTATAGATCTGACAAATGTCTCTATTCATGTCTCCATGTCTCCTGCTTCTTGAGTCTAGTTGCTATTTCACAGTGCTGCTTGATGATGATTCAGTGCCACCTTCATGGGAACTGCTAAAGGTCTTTGCAGATGGTCAAATAAATAAATGCAACGTGAAGGATGGCAGTGGATGGGTTTTTTTAAAAAAAAACAAAAAACTCCCTTTTGCATGCAGTAGTATAAGAAGATTTTCTTTGCTGCAGCAGCTGTGATGCATCAGTGGTGGGCAATTCTTTTTGCTTCTTTTTCTCAGAATGGCAATATAGCA
This sequence comes from Thamnophis elegans, assembly GCF_009769535.1. Lineage (NCBI taxonomy): Eukaryota > Metazoa > Chordata > Lepidosauria > Squamata > Natricidae > Thamnophis > Thamnophis elegans. The sequence continues at coordinate 21,384,233 of NC_045549.1, read as the reverse complement.
GAAGTGAAGGCAAGCTGCTTTTAAGGAATTTGGAAGTGAAAGCATTGCAGTGTGGAAGAATCCACCCAGATCAGTTGAGGGTCCCCGCCCCAAACCCACATCAAATAGCATGGACACTCTCAGGAAGAAATAATAAGCAGCAAATTATATATTTGCTGATGTCATCACACAAGCGACCAATGTACATACTTACAGTAGATCTGATGTTAGGATGCTAATATACTGTATAATGGTAGTATTTATGTGATGACGTACACCATTGTGACCCATCATTTTGGTGGAGTAGTTTGAAAAACGGAAAGAGGGAATGGAGGGAGGAATAGAGGGAAAGGTAGGAAGAGGAAAGGAGAAAGGAGAGGGAAAGTAGAAAGGGAAAAGGAGAGGAAGAAATGGAGGGGAAGTAAGTGTAGGAGAGAGGGTAGGAAAGGAAAGAAGAAGGCAGGAGTGGGAGAGTGGAAGGGGAAGTAGAGAAGGGAAAGGAGAGGAGGAAAAAAGAAAGTAGAGAAAAAGAAAAGGGGAAGGAGAAGGAGAAAAGGGGAAGGGAGGAGAAGTAGGGTTGTTGCAAACAAGATGGGTGTACAGGATGGTAGAAAAGCAATCTGATTGCTTTTAGGGGGATTTCTAATAGGGGGAAGAAATTGTTATAAATGTTATAACATACTTATAACATAATATACAATCTCATAATATATTATTAATAGTTATGAAATTGTATATTTGTGAATGTATGTATGAGAAATAAAAATAAAAAACTTTACAAAATTTTTTTGGGTGGACTAGTTTGCTGCAGATACTGGTTAATTTTATTGAGTTTTTTTAAGAAAAGAGCTAATACATTTAGTTTCTATTAATTGTAATAACTCAATATAATCTTAGGTGAGTTATTATCAAATTTCACCCCAGCTTTCTTCCCTGGTCGTCTATGCATGTAGCAGTGGTGAGTTTCAATTTTTTTTAGAACCTCTTCTGTAGGTGTGGTCTGCTTTGTGGGAGTGGCTTGCTGGCCATGTGACCGGGTGGGTGTGGCTTGCCAGCCATGTGACTGTGTGGGCATGGCCAATTTGTAAAATGTGGTGAAACTCACTTAACAACGCTCTTGCTTAGCAATCAAAATGTGGCTCAGAAACTCTGGCATTGAAGTGTGCAAGTCTTAAAAGCTGTCCAAGTTACAAGACCCTTGTACCCCCAACCCTTTAGAAAAAAAAACCTCAGGGGTGTTCAAACTTGACAGCTTTAAGACTTGTGGACTTCAACTCCCAGAAGTCCTCCTCTCGCTCTTCATCTTGATGATGTGCAGAAGAGTGAGGGGTTCATTGTGGGTTGATAATGTGACTTCCAGGATCATAGAATTTCTATGTGAATACAGAAAAGGTCTTAAAAGAGGGAAATTATCTCCTGCTTCTCTGATAGACTTAGTGAAACACTTCAACTTTTCTGGTTTCCAAGCCAGAAAACACTAATCATGGACGGCCACCAAAGCACAGAAATGCAGATTAATGCGAAGAGAGTTGGATCCAAGAAACAATTTCAGGGGCAGTTGCATGGGGAAATAATAAATAATTGAAAAAAAATCGATTGAAACATTAAACAGCACATGTATTTCAGAAACCTTATGTTTGTAACCTTAAACTTTGAGATGGGATTTGATGTGTGTATTACCAGTGGTGAAATTTAATTTTTTTTATTTCTGGTTCTGTGGGCATGGCTTGGTGGGCGTGGCAGGGGAAGGATACTGCAAAATCTCCATTCCCACACCATTCTGGGGCCAGCCAGAGGTGGCATTTGCTGGTTCTCCGAACTATTCAATATTTCTGCTACCGATTCTCCAGAACCTGTCAGAACCTGTCAGAACCTGCTGGATTTCACCCCTGGTATATACTGTATATTTACATGCACCTATGCACATACACATCTAAAACCAATCTTACAGGTTTACTGGGAACTGAAGAAGTCTGTAATATCTTCAGACATCTCTGAAATGTCACGTTAAAAAGACTGCTTTTGTAATCCTACACTTGCTGCTGTTCTAATTTTTTTAAAAGGATTAATTAGTAGCTGAGGACCACACATTGCAAATACTAAAAAAATAAATAAATTAATAATCTTATTTTTCTCTCTGTCAACAGAACACACAGCACTCATTTACTGCTATCCCCAAGGTATAGATCTGAAAGCTAGAACACTTTGAACACATTTGTCTTGGATACTAACCCACTGGGATGCTGCATCCATGCTCTTGGGAAGAACATCACAGCAAGAAATGACCAACCAAATCCAGGGAGCAAAATCTAATCACCAGTACAAGTCAAACAATAGGAAAGATTGCATCTGGAATGCAAAAAAACAATCCAGCTTTTCAATTACTGCTTCTTTCCTCTGTACGGACAGATCTTTTCCTTTCATTCCCTACGTTTTACATGTCTTGCCATTTTAAGATTATGAGCATAGGAAAAGCTCCTAGCTTTCTGTTTTAAAAAAAATTATGTGAACTTCCTTTGGAAACAATGGGCCCTTCATACCACCACTTTTGTTCTGTACAGCTTTTATGTACCAAATCCTCCAAAAGCAGTTTGAAAATGACCAGCAATTGCCTTTTTGGATGCTGCCTTCAAATGCAGGGGACATGCTGAGAAAAATCACTGGCCAATCTTTGCTCCGTCCAGTTGACCAGAACAAAGGTGGTGGGAAGGGGCTCAATCAGTGTCCTGCCCTGTTGTTGCAGTTCCTATGGAACTGAAAATCCCCTTCTTCATTCAGCTTTTGAACCCAAGAAAGGAAATAAATTACTAACCCCCATGAAAAGCTGTATGAGGGTGTCCTGTTAAAAAAATAAAAATAAACACACCAAAAGCATTTAAGCTGCTGGACTACCATCATCATAATGTGGATAAAAGCAGCTGAAGCAGTGGTGGGCTTTGTGGTTGTGGCATGGCTTTGTGGGCGTGGCTTTATGGGCAAGGCAGAGGAAGGATACTGCAAAATCCCCATTCCCTCCCCACCCCACTAATCTGCATTCCAGCTCCGTTCTCCTGTTCAGGGCAACAGAAGAAGATAGCAATAGCAGTAATAGCAATAGTAGTTAGATTTATATACTGCTTCATAGGGCTTTCAGCCCTCTCTAAGTGGTTTACAGAGTCAGCATATCACCCACACAGTCTGGGTCCTCATTTCACCCACCTCGGAAGGATGGAAGGCTGAGTCAACCTTGAGCCGGTGAGATTAGAACCGCTGAACTGCAGATAACAGTCAGCTGAAGTGGCCTGCAGTACTGCACCCTAACCACTGCGCCACCTCGGATCAACTGGGAGGCAGTGGGGGCAGGGCCAGCCTATTTGCCAGTTCTCCGAACTACTGAAAATTTCTGCTACCATTCATTTCTGAATACCACCTCTGAGCTGAAGGTCTAATATCATCTTTGCACTTTTGCCTCTATAACTGCTACTAGTTGCAGTTTCTAATATTTCAAACCAAAGTGGCCTTCCGCTATAGTGGCTGGAGAGAGGGAAAGAAGAAGAGTCCTAAACCAGTGGACAGAATCAAAAATATTCATTTTAAAATGCAGCCGGGATCGAGATCCAGGCTATTTTCAACTCCTCCTATAGGCACAATACCAGAGGTGCCTTCCTATTGGTTCAGACCGGTAGGTAGTAACTCACCTGGACACGTGACCGTACCAGTTCTATCCTGGGCACTGCCATCTTTATTTTCTGTTCTGCACATGCCAGGAACAATCTTCATTGAAAAAAACTTACTTTTTTTTAATGGTGTGTGCATGCCAGTCCCAGGGAGGTCGCAGTGATGGGCTGCTTTTTGCAAAAAGGAGACATTTTGCGTTCCCACAGCCTCCAGAAGTGCTCTGCAAGCTTCAGCAGGGCTGGGGAAAGGGGAAAATGTGCTAGTTTTTGCGAAAAAACAGCCCCCTTTTCTGCCCATTTTTCACAAAAGCCTGATGAAGCCTGCAGAGTGCTCCCGAGAGGATAAAAACTTTTCTTACTGTGTAGTTTGCAGGCACTCCCTTAGCTGCGGTGAGGCTAGAGCCCCCCCCCCATCAAAACTTTTTGCTACCATTTTGTGAGTGACATCAAGTTGGCCACGCCCACTCAGGCACAGTCCCCCCATCTAGCCACACCCACCAAACCGGTAGTAAAATTGTTTGAAACCCACCCCTGCACAATGCAGATAGCCTTTGATTTATAAAAGTTCACTTAGTGACCATTTGAAGTTGCAATGGCACTGAAAAAGTGATTTATGATCATTTTTCACATTTATGACCATTGCAGCATCCCCATGGTCATAGATTAAAATTCAGATGCTTGGCAACTGCTTCATGTTGATGATAGTATCCAACAGTCATGGGATCTCCTTTTTGTGACCTCCTGACAAAATCAATGGAGAAGTCAGATCTACTTAACCATCATGCTACTGACTTAACAATTGCAGTGATTCACTTAACAACCGTGGCACAAAAGGTTGTAAAATGGGGCAAAATTCACTTAACAACTATCTCACATAGCAACAGGAATTTTAGGCTCAATTGTGGTCTACGTTGAGGACTACGTTAATCCAGACAAGAGGAACAGGTGAAATTGTCTCTTTCCTCCTTGAATTCTTAGACGACAGGGCCTGCCTGCAAACTGTCAGGCTGTTTGGTTTGGTTTGGTTTATTGGATTTATATGCCGCCCTTCTCCCAAGGACTCAGGATGGCGTACAACATTAAAAAAAACACATATTACAAAAGTTAAAAAAAAAATTAAATAGAATATCCCAAACAAACCCAATTAGGATTAACAATAACATTTTTAAAAAATTCGATTACAATTAACGATCAATAGTTTCTTTTGTTTTGATCAGGCCAGACTGGCTTGCTGGAAAAGCCAACTTTTTAGGGCATGTCCTAAAAAGGACTGGAGGTCAGGGATTATACGAAGCTCCGGGGGCAGCTCATTCCAGAGGGAAGGCGCTCCCACAGAGAAGGCTCTCCCCCTGGGGGTCGCTAGCCGACACTGTCTGGCCGACGGCACCCTGAGGAAGCCAACTCTGTGGGATCGCACTGGACGGTGGGAGGCTACCGGTGGCAGTAGGTGGTCTTGCAGGTATCCTCGGCCTAAGCCATGGAGCGCTTAAAAGGTCATAATTAGTACCTTGAATCGTACCCGGAAGACAACCAGAAACTAGTGCAGGTCGCCTAAAAGGGGTGTAACATGGGAGCACCTAGGTGCCCCCATGATAACCCACCCAGCCGCATTCTGGACCAGTTGATTTGTTGATTTTGATGATAATATTTGCTTCACTTTATAGTTCAATATTTTTTTCTATTTAAATTGTGTATCTTTTCTTGCTGTAGGATTATGAAACCAATGCAAGATGGAACCCAAAGGAGCCCTCTGGAAGCTAAGGTATCAGGCAAGACACCAGGAGACTGGGAGTTCTAATCCCACTTAAGGCACGAAAGCTGACTGGGTGACCTTAGGCCAGTCACTCTCTCAGCCCAAGTCCCCTCCCCAGGATTGTTATTGTGGAGAAAATAGAAGAAAGACTATTAGATATGCCTTCAGTTCCTTATAAAATAATAAAGGCAGAATAAACAAATAAATAAATAATAAAGATAAGAGATAAAAGATCTTTGTCAGGACAACTGCACAACTACTTTAGCAGTGCATTTGTACACCACCCCTTTTCTAAGATTATATACACTTTTTTGACAGATACAACTGTTTTTCCTTCCACATCAAAGGCGTACTTGGTTTTCATCTCTTCTTCTCAAGAGAGGCAAAATCCCTCCCGGTGGTTTGTAACATCTTCTAGTCATCCAGCCATCCTTTGGCTCTGCTGAAAGTTGAGTGATGTACAAATGTAAGCAAATAAATAAATAAAAACACACGCTTTATATAGTTTTGAAAATGGTTGGATGATACTAAAAGATGCCAAAAGTCCCTGGTTGGGATATGGCCAGGAAGAGAACTAACTTAATGAGAGATATTATATTTTCAAATTAATAAGGGTTATTCAGGAAATATGGAGATATGACTTTTTGTCCTTGAAATAATCATCAAATCAAAATGAACTCCGTCATATGTAGGGTTTGTGCTCTCTGTTACAATGGTGTAGAATGCAGCAGAAATACAAGTTCTAATCTGATTTATATTATATTTATGGTCACATGAAACCATAGTGTGGGTCTGGTAGGCTAGCCGTTGAGTTGTATGAAACTAATTTATCAAGTTGTTGGTTCTTCACCTAAATTCATGTTCTGAGAAGGGGAAAATATGCAAATCATTTTTATTGGGCTTAGTTCTGCTTATGTAAAATTATTTGGCAATGATATGGTTCTAGGTCTTGTTGAGTTCTGAAAATGTGAGTTCCAAAAACCTTGCTATACTAAAGATATAACTAGATGTATTTTTTTTAAAAAAAAAGTAAAAGAAGAAGAAAGCCTAAAATCTGAATAAGGACTACTTCACCAGAGTTTGTATACATGTAAGCGTGAGAACCTCTGCATAGATAATACAGAATTTTGTGAACCAAAAGTAAATTTATTATGGAACTTCTATGGTCTAAAGTCCACTTTGATTAGAAGCCTGATTTGTCATTATCAGTTGGTAGATACATAATAAACTAAACAAATAGTGCACTACAGTAAATAAATTCTGCAGTGATTATATATGCAAAGCAAACATAGCAACCAATCACTCCAAAAATATTTGGAGTGGGGGAGAGATATTGATATCACTGAGCTATCTGCCAAGTTCCCCTTTCCAATCAGTCAGTGGTGACTACAAGTCACACCAGTGCACAATAAATGTGAAGCAGAGGTGGGTTGCCAATTTTTCTACTTCCAGTTTGGATACTCCCACGTACGCTTGCGCACACAACGCTCTTATGCATGCGCAGAAGCTTCTGCGCATGCATGTAAGCATCCGGGTGGATGAGTGGAGCCTCACACTGCTGCTACTACTGGTTCGCCCAATTCAGGCCGAACCAGGAGAAACCCACCTCTGATGTGAAGGCTGAAATCTTTTGTAACAACATGCATCACTCGTAGTGGTTTCACTGAAATGTGATAGTTTAAGGTCCATAGAGTAGGATTGGATGAAGAAATATTTGTAATGCTATTAAAAATACCCTTTTCATCTTACTATACCAAATGGTTTAATGTCAGCAGCAAACATTATTTAATGATCAATGAACAATCTGCCAGTCTGTCTTTCAAAAGCAAATCTGGCTACCTGACTGCTTAATCCCCAGATAGTTCATAAGCAAATTTAAAAATACTGCTCTCAAAATCCAACTTTGTAATGAACATTGCCCATTTATTCTTATTTTTCTGTTCTTTGTTCTTTAACCACTTCCCTATCCATGACCGACACCTTCTCTCATCTGTCACTTTGCTCAGATGATTTTAGTAAGAAATTTTGCTAAGGCTTTTCAAGGTCCAGTACATGTTTGTTTACAGCTTCAAAAAAAAAGTCTAAAAGGTTAGTCAGTCAATATATACTTTTGTAGGAACCCTGCTGGTTCTATTTGACCAAAGCTTATTCTCCTATATGTTTATTTATTTTTAAAAAATACTTTTTCACATGTTACCAAGAACCAACATTAAGCTAAAGCATGTGTTATTTTCTGCATTTCTCTGATCCTCTTTTTAAACTTCCCTCTCCATCCCTACAAACAAAAACTGGAAAAGTTGAAATGTCTACTTTCTAAACCTTTAAGAATCCCTTTTTACGATTCTGTGATCCCTTAATTCAGGGTGAAGTCAGGGTGACTGGAGGGAGCTGAGCATTTACTCGCTGGCTAATTGCACATTTCTGTTGCAAAATAGTAATGGTATTGTAGGAAGTTACCACCCACCCCTCTCCTACATAGAAGAATGAAATATCCTAGGAAATATTGAAAAGACAGAATATTATATTTCCCTGGATAAGAAATGAAGAAATATGTTTTTAGGCAGGAAACAGACTCACTCTTAATAGCCCCCACTTTTATCAATGGACCATTAAAATGTCTGAGTCAGTCTATTCTACATAACAAAGATCTCTCCTCCTTTCAGCTCCAGAGTGATGGGATTAAGGCATGATAGTATTAGCCCTTTACCCATCTCACCACAGGGCACCTGGGAAGAAGCAATGCTCAACCAAACCTGGACTCAAAACACAACCTAGAGAGTTGCCCCTGCATAGCAATAGCAGTTAGACTTATATACCGCTTCATAGGGCTTTCAGCCCTCTCTAAGTGGTTTACAGAATCAACATATCGCCCCCACAGTCTGGATCCTCATTTCACCCACCTCGGAAGGATGGAAGGTTGAGTCAACCTTGAGCCGGTGAGATTTGAACCGCCGAACTGCAGATAACAGTCAGCTGAAGTGGCCTGCAGTACTGCACCCTAACCACTGCGCCACCTCGCCTCATGCATGGCCCCATGGGAGTCTGACAACCAATCAGAATACATTTTTTACACAGGAACAGGAAACAGAGAGGTGGGGGCCAAACAAGAGTATAAAAAAACTCAGGAATTCTCAGCAAGCCCTTTTCTTTATTTTTCTTCTTCGCTCAACATCTTGAAGCATGTGATCACCTTTTTCCCCAGGATCTCAAACCATTTGGTCCTGTCCACCATTAAAATCATCTTTCCAAGCAGCCTCCATGTTTCCAGTGCCTTTCCCCCCACTTGGAACTGAACCCAGAAGGACATTTCTTCCAACCGTATATTTTAATTTTTTAATAAGAATAAATAAAAGTATCAACAAATAAAAACCCTGGGTGCTCTCTGAGTTTGATTGCCTGCTGACCAGGTAATTTCATCATCAGTGCTAATAAATGTGTTCCATCCTGAGCTACAGATATTCTCCTCTGTTTCGAATATTATTATTATTATCACTTGTGGTAACTGCTGGAGCAAACATGTTTTCATGTACAATGTAAGTAGCTGTATATTCACAACATTTATGGGTTAAGTTTCTTTCAGTTCAAAAAATGTCAAGGATAAGATACACGGTGCTCACAGTCTTGGCAGTAGTATCATGGGAGATATAATCCCAAAATATCAAAATTTATAACATAATGTATAAAACAGCTTTTAAATTAGTAGATTCCCCCTCCCCCATCTGTTCAATCGTGTCCAGTTCTTGGACACTTCCTGATTAAAACCCTGTTTTCTCAGCAAGGTTTTTCAGAAGTTGTTTGCCACTTCCTACAGCTGAGAGAAAGCGAATAGCCCAGCTGGCTTCATGCCTAGGGCAGGACTACAATTCACAGTCTTCTGGTTTTTAGCTTTAACCAGTATACCAAACTGGCTCTTTATTATTTTTCTTAGTTATTATTTAATTTTTCTCTTAATTTTCTTTAAACAGAAAACGAAAAACCAATCATTAACCTGGAAAAACATACGGGGTATTTAATCAGATTTGTTTCTTAGCCACTCTAACTGACTTTCTATACCTAAGACCTATTCCTTTTTGCTACCACTTAGTGATGCTGAATTACTTTTATTTTATTTTTTATAGAATGGTACTAATATTCATGCATTTCTTTTTTCACAGGGAATGACTATATTTAAACAAATGCAACCATGCAAGCAAAATAAAATTGACGTTTGTTCACATCCAGTTATTTTCAATGCTAAGCTCTTAAACATCTAAATATAAATGTCTGTAGCTTCAGATAGATTTTTAATGCTGGTGCAGGGTTACCATCCTTTCCCCTTGCAACAGTTTCTTGTAGAAATGTGTAGCAGGTAAGCAAATATTATTCTTCATTCTTAGAACAGCTTTGCCTGTTGCAATGGGAAAGTGCAGATTGAGGAACTTGAATTGAATTTGGCCGTTTGAAATTAGAAACATAAGGAATTGGCAGAAGCTCTCATTGTACACGCAAAGCAACAAAATAATGATAATCATCATCCTAATAATACTATGAAGATGCTGGACTAAGAAAGATAATAAGCAAGTAAATAATAACACTACAGCTATATTATATGGGAAAATACACAGAGACATTAGACACTGTTCAGCAGGTTGAAGGTGTGATAGAAAAACTGCCCCTCTGTTTAGTTGTTTTGGCATACAATACTTGTAGCACCATCCTGAGAGGAGGAGTTATGTCCAGGATGTGAGGGGTCTCCAGCAGGGGTGTGATTGAAAAATTTTAGCAGATGGTTCTCTGCCTGGTTGTTGGGTGGGCGTGGTAATTGGGGCGTGGCCTAGTCGGCTTCCTTTCTTCGAGCCTCTGGGAGGGCGAAAACTGCACTTTTTTTACATGACATCTAAATGGAGCCATTATCAAATTGGATATAGCCAGCTATCTATAATATAATATAATATAATATAATATAATATAATATAATATAATATAATATAATATAATATAATATAATATAATATAATATAATATAATATAATATAATATAATATAATATAATATAATTAATATAATATAATTAATATAATATATATCAGGTCTTCCTCAAATGAACTTTTCCACACAATAATTCCGTTTAGGATTTTTATTTGTTTGCTTGTTTCTTATTTCATAAGATTTCTTATACATCTATAATAGTAAAAATACATCCTGCATGTTTGGCAGGAAAATTCCTTTTTCAGAAAAGGCGAATGTGAATTTCTTCCTTATATTCAGAGCTAAATCGACTGGAGAAAAAGATATTTTTCAGAGTTACACATGAGCTTTCAGAAATAATTGTAGTTAATCCATTATTTTTATTAACTTGCCTGAGTACCATGGAACCAGCTTAATCTATTAGTGCCTGATACAATTCTTCAATTAAAAAGAAAGCAGTATTTTATTACACTTTCTGCCAAGATTCTGCCAACTTGAAGGAACTATAATTTACCTTTTGAGAACAGTATAACAGTCTTAAATATTTTCAAAGTATATCTTGATCTTTCCAAAATTAGCATCATAATTTTTTTGGGAAAACTTTATTTACTTATTCAATTTATATGGCCACCTATCTGAAAGATATGACTCTTTACAGACGTGTGATGTCTTGCTATAAACTATATTACATAGCAATGGAGTTGCTATGTACAGAATAAAGAAATAACATTCAAATAAGTTCTCACATATGGTTCTGCACCTTCATATTGGGAACAAATACAATTGAACTCTATAGTGTCAGTATTCCAAAATCAGAAGCATTAAGAATTAGGCCATTTGGAAGCAATTATTTTGTACTTCAGAGGTCAAAATTATAAACTAATGATATTATAACTTTTTATTCCTAAATTATTGCAATTTTTCATTATCTTAATGAAAGCTAAGAACAACTGAACAACTGTTCAGTTTTTTATATATTGGAGTTGTAGTTTAAAGTTCCACTGTTTCTATATGCTCCAATAATTTAAGTGTTTCAAAGGCTGTTAGTACCTTCGGTCTATATTAAAAGATCAACAGATATTTTAATTGCATATTTTGCTTTAATAAATAACATCAGCTGTAATTCTCCAGCATTGTGTTGCAGGAACTTTAAATAAAAACCCTTAAAATGACCTTCATATAGTAGAAAAATAAAATAATGGTTTAGCAAAGTAACCATTATTTTTTGTTTTGTTTTCTGTTACAATATTGAGTATTATTTTGATATTTTTGTTACATAGGAAGTACCATCATATGCTAATGATAATCAGCTTTACATTTCTGTCTGGGGAAAATTAAGTGATGCTGTTGATGCCTGTCTTATTGCCTGGAAACTGCTCGTATTTGGAAACAAATGCCTGAATGACTTTGGATTTTGAGAAGATCTGATTCCAGAGATTTACCACCTCTTGTTCTGGATAACATGGCACTGCCCAAAACAGACTTTGCACACAATCTGAAGATCGCCTTTGACTCACAATTCCTATTCAAAGAGCAGGTGGCAGTCATTGCCAGAAGGGCCTTTTCACAACCTCATGTTGTACACCAGTTCTGCCTGTTTTTAGACCAGGAGGCTCTTGTATCATTCAATTATGCCCGAGTCACTTCCCAAATGGATTATTGCAACATGCTCTATATGGGCAGCCCTAAAGGAGAACCTGGGAGGTGCAGCTGGTCCAAAATGCAGCAGTATGGGCGACTTTGCTCTTTAGTTAGCACATATTGGTTTCCAGTATGTTTCTGAGTCCACTTGAAGGTGCTGCTGAAAAGGGAGCATGCGTGTGTGCACACTCATCAGGGGACACAACCCAGAAGAGGAGCTGCCCAGGGGACATGTGCACACTGGGAAATGAATTTCCAGTTTCCGGCACACACATGCGCACCAGCCAGCGCATGCCAGAAACTGGAAGACCTGCTCTTCCGGTTTCCAGCACTGCTACGCGCGCAAAGGCCAACTGATTGTCATTCACACATGCACGCCAGTAACCTGGAAGAGGAACAGGCAACACCGCGCATCCCATACAACATGGCTCCACATGCCACTTCAGGCACATGCACCATCCTGGTACTAGGGAGTGCCACCTGAAGCGTTACAAAAAGATAGTTAGGGTTATGGATTAAATTATCCCCAGAGATCTGCCTTTGCTGGCCTTTCAGATGGCGATGAAGATATGGTTTCACCACCAGACTTTGGGATCTGATTGTGGTGTAGAATTTGTTCAACATTCATAATGTGAATGGTTTCTAACACTGGTGGATTATGTGCTGTGATTTGAATACAGATTTTAAACTAGTGTTATGTGCTTTTATTTTTATCTTTATGTTATTGTTGGTATTTTAACTATTATCTACTTGTCTAGAAATATGTGGGATGGCTAGCTATATAAATTGAATGAGTGAATGAATAAATGTTCATGACAATGTAGCTCAAACAAGATACATAGAATTTCCTAAGAAAATAGTGGATCAGATCTAATAAATTTAAGAGCATTTTGTAGCTGCTGGGAGGAAAGTATCTACATAAATCTAGACACTACAGGTGAAACTCAAAAAAATTAGAATATCGTGCAAAAGTTCATTTATTTCAGTAATGCAACTTAAAAGGTGCATTAGACTCATTACATGCAAAGCAAGATAGTTCAAGCTATGATTTGTCATAATTGTGATGATTATGGAGTACAGCTCATGAAAACCCCAAATCCACAATCTCAGAAAATTAGAATATTGAGAAAAGGTGCAATATTCTAGGCTCAAAGTGTCCCACTCTAATCAGCTAATTAAGCCATAACACCTGCAAAGGGTTCCTGAGCCTTTAAATGGTCTCTCAGTCTGGTTCAGTAAGAATCACAATCATGCGAAAGACTGCTTACCTGACAGTTGTGCAGAAAACCATCATTGAAACCTTCCATAAGGAGGGAAAGCCCCAAAAGGTAATTGCAAAAGAAGTTGGATGTTCCCAAAGTGCTGTATCAAAGCACAATAATAGAACGTTATGTGGAAGGGGAAAGTGTGGAAGAAAAAGGTACACAAGCAGCAAGGATGTCTGCAGTCTAGAGAGGATTGTCAGGAAAAGGCCATTTAAAAGTGTTGGGGACTTTCACAAGGAGTGGACTGAGGCTGGAGTCAGTGCATCAAGAGCCACCACACACAGAGGGATCCTGGACATGGGCTTCAAATGTCATATTCCTCTTGTCAAGCCACTCCTGAACAACAAACAATGTCAGAAGTGTCTTACCTGGGCTAAAGAAAAACAGATCTGGTCTGTTGCTCAGTGGTCCAAAGTCCTCTTTTCTGATGAGAGCAACTTTTGCATCTCATTTGGAAACCAAGGACGCAGAATATGGAGGAAGAATGGAGAGGCACACACTGCAAGATGCTTGAAGTCCAGTGTGAACTTTCCACAGTCTGTGTTGATTTGGGGAGCCATGTCATCTGCTGGTGTTGGTCCACTGTGCTTCATTAAGTCCAGGGTCAACGCAGCCGTCTACCAGGAGATTTTGGAGCACTTCATGCTTTCTTACGCAGATGAGCTTTATGGGGATGCTGACTTCATTTTCCAGCAGGACTTGGCTCCTGCCCACACTGCCAAAAGCACCAAAACTTGGTTCAATGACTGTGGGATTACTGTGCTTGATTGGCCAGCAAACTTGCCTGACCGGAACCCCATAGAGAATCTATGGGGCATTGCCAAGAGAAAGATGACAGACATGAGATTGAACAATGCAAAAGAGCTGAAGGCTGCTATTGAAGCATCCTGGTCTTTCGTAACACCTCAGCAGTGCCACAGGCTGATAGCTTCCATACCACACCACATTGAGGCAGTAATTGCTGCAAAAGGGCCCAAACCAAGTACTAAGTACATATGCATGCTTATACTTTTTAGAGGTCCAATATTGTGCTATGTACAATCCTTGTTTTATTGATTGCATGTAATATTCTAATTTTCTGAGAGGGTGGATTTGGGGTTTTCATGAGCTGTAAACCATAATCATCACGGCTTGAACTATCTTGCTTTGCATGTAATGAGTCTATCTCATATATTAGTTTCACCTTTTAAGTTGCATTACTGAAATAAATGAACTTTTGCACAATATTCTAATTTTTTGAGTTTTACCTGTATATGCTGGTTTGTGTTACTGGTGTTATATCTGTTACATGGATCTAAAAACTAAAAAGTACATATTTTATTATTAATAATCCATCAGTACAGATGTTCTGTAAAAAACTGATGAATGTGGGAGAGGGGAGAATGACCTATAAAAATCCATAGGATTAAAAAAAAACCTCAGTTCCTTGTTTTTGGGTCATGGTAATGTCTTTAAGCTGGAGGTCCATAATTCAAAAGTGAGCAATTTATGAGATATGTATTTGGAAGTTAGTTTAGAGTAATACCCTGAAGAAATCCAGTGAATTCACAATGGAGTGATTTGCACTGATTTTTTTACTTTTGCTCTCTGATATTAGTTGCTGCAAATTTTGCATTATGAAGAAGTCATGAAATACAGTCTTTAATTATTAAGTGATCATAAATATGATATACAAAGACCAGTTTGGTATAACACTTAAGGCACCAAGCTAGAAACTAGGAGACTACAAGTACCAGTCCAATCTTAGGCATAAAGCCAGATGGGTGACCTTGAGCCAATTATTCATTCTTACAATACAATACAATACAATAGAATAGCAGAGTTGGGAGGGACCTTGGAGGTCTTCTAGTCCAACCCCCCTGCCTAGACAGGAAACCCTATACGATTTCAGATAAATGGCTAGCCAACATCTTCTTAAAGACTTCCAGTGTTGGGGCATTCACAACTTCTGGAGGCAAGCTGTTCCACTGATTAATTGTTCTAACTGTCAGGAAATTTCTCCTCAGTTCTAAGTTGCTTCTCTCCTTGATTAGTTTCCACCCACTGCTTCTTGTTCTACCCTCAGGTGCCTTGGAAAATAGTTTGACTCCCTCTTCTTTGTGGCCAATCTTATCAATAGGTAGAAGGCAATAACAAATCACTTCTGAAAATCTCCCCCCCCCAACCCAAAATAAGCTGCAGGGGCTATTCAGAAATACCTCAGGAATCAATCCTGACTCCAAGGCACAAAATGTACTAACAAAACCACACAGGTCGCCTGTGAGGGGAGCCGAATGTAAAGCATTTCCATTTCTGTTATCAAATTAACATTGGAAGAAAGGGAGGAGAGAATTCCATGCTTGTGAGGTGTGAAATTTTACAACCTGCTGCAGCACTTCGTTGGCGAATATTATTTAAGACACAGACTGAGGGGAGGGGAGAAACAGGGGTAAAGTTCAGCCATAATTAAACTGAGATTAGATCTGACTCCATGCCGGTATTGCCGAGATGTTCCTAATAAATGACTGGATTTCTTTTGAAACTTGGCTCGAGGCTCAAAAGTTAATTAGGGCATCTTTCAGAAACCTGACACAAAAAATACATACTGTATAAGAGAGAACCATAAATGAAACCAACTAAACTTTTATCAGAATGCATTTTATCATTCTTCATTATGATTTTGCCGATTTAGTCCATGGAAACATGTTTGACTCTCTAATGAATGGCTCTTGTCTGATTTTTCCTTATAGGAAATCAAGCAAATTTTGCTTGTATTCGTATTTTGTGAAAAGATGATAGCACAAACCATTGCAGTCATGATTATTTATTGGTGAAGGCAGATTCATGATGGGCTTAGTGCCAAGTGAATTCTTGGTGCCAAGTGAATTCCATGTAAGAATCCTGAGAAATAAGGGGATCTGTATTTCAGACAATATATTTTCCCATAACATTTAAATAGCAATGGCACTCAAAATCATACATATTTTATGCTCCTTTCATTACGAGTATGTGATCCGAGAGCCAGTTTTGCCTAATGGTTAAGGTGCTGCCTAGAAATCAGGGGAATGTTAGTTCTAGTCCTGCCTTAAGCATGAAAGGCAGCTCAGTGACTGTTACTGCCAGTTACTGTCTCTCAGCCCAACCCACCACTCAGGGCAGCTATTATGGGTAAAATAGGAGGAGGAAGAAGCATTAGGTATGTTCACACCTTAAATTACTTTTATAAAGTAGTAGACACGGGGTTTAAAAAATATGATAAAATCCATGACTTAACAATGGATTCGGATCAGTGGTGGGTTTCGGCTCCCACCGGTATGGGTATGCTGCAATGGAAGCTGGGTGTGCACCACGGGCACACGTGCTATGCATGCATGCG
This sequence comes from Thamnophis elegans, assembly GCF_009769535.1. Lineage (NCBI taxonomy): Eukaryota > Metazoa > Chordata > Lepidosauria > Squamata > Natricidae > Thamnophis > Thamnophis elegans. Next base: position 21,367,637 of record NC_045549.1, on the reverse strand, counting down.
CACCCACTGCCTGTGATGCTCCAGCTGCTCAGCAGAGCATTGCACAGGCGCTGTATGCGGCATGTGCATGCGCAGATGGCCCGTTTCCTTCAAATACAGATAAGGAACAAAGGCGGGCGGGCCCTCCAAAGCACTGTTCCGGTACTGTGGCTGCTGCTTCCGGCAGGCATCGGTACATGCGTACCAGGACATACCTCCTGCAACCCACCACTGATTTTGATGAAACCATATAAAACCTGTGTGAAATCAAAGAACAGACTAGAATATAAAATTCTTTATTGGCCAAGTGTGATTGGACACAATGCAATTTTTCTTTGGTGCATATGCTCTCAGTGTGCATAAAAGTTACATTTGTCACGAATCATAAGGTGCAATACTTAATGATAGTCAGAGGGTGCAAATAAGCAATCAAATCATACTAGGAAACAATATAAACTGTAAGGATACACGCAACAAAGTTACAGTCCTGCAGTCATAAGTGGGAGGAAATGGGTGACAGGAACGATGAGAAGATTAATAGTACCGTGTTTCCCTGAAAACAAGACAGGATCTATTTTCTTTTGACCCCAGAAATAAGCACTTGGCCTTATTTTTGAGGAGGGCTTATTTTCGGGGGAGGACTTATTTTAGTGCATGTGCTCAAAAGCCCAATTGGGCTTATTATCCGATCTTATTTTCAGGGAAACAGGGTAATAGTAACGCAGACTTAGTAAATAGTTTGACAATGTTGAGGAAATTATTTGTTTAGCAGAGATGGCGTTCCGGAAAAAAAAATGTTCTTGTGTCTAATCTGGTGTGCAGTGCTCTATAAGCATCATTTTGAGGGTAGGGGTTGAAACAATTTATGTCCAGGATGTGAGGGGTCTGTAAATATTTTCACAGCCCTCTTTTTGACTCGTGCAGTATACAGGTCCTCAATGGAAGGCAGGTTGGTAGTAATTGTTTTTTCTGCAGTTCTAATTATCCTCTGAAGTCCGTGTCTCTCTTGTTGGATTGCAGAACCAAACCAGAGTTATAGAGGTGCAGATGACATACTCAATAATTCCTCTGCAGAACTGTATCAGCAGCTCCTTGGGCTGAGCTTTCTGAGTTGGTGCAGAAAGAAAGGGATGCATAATGAAGATTATTGTACCATTTTTATAATTTTGAATCAAAAATTATGAAATCAATGGCTGCAACAATTCATTCTTTGTGGGTGGATGTGATTTTAAAACACTTGTGTACATCTCTAATAAAAAACTTGTATCAGGATTTTCTGTATTTACAATGTAGAGCTGTGGTGGCAAAGTAGTTAGAATGCAGTACTGCAGGCTACTTCTGCTGACTGACTGCTATCTGCAATTTGGCAGTTTGAATCTCACCAGGCTCAAGGCTGACTCAGCCTTTCATCCTTGGCAACCCAGAAGGTTGGGGGCAATATGCTGACTCTATACAGTGCTTAGAAAGGGGTTGTAAAGCACAATGAAGCGGTATATAAGTCTAAGTGCTAAGTATCTAAAATTCCTTCCCCCCCCCCCCCCCTAGGTTTTGCATTCACAATACAGGACAATTTAGATGCCTTTCTCCATTTATACCTAACCAAGCAGTTTTTCTTTCTATAGCAGTGTGTTCCATGAATACTTTAAAGAGGCTTAGATCATCCTTAGTTCTACCAGTGTACTATTATTATTATGTGGTTAATCTTTGGTGAGATTCACAGCCTTTGGGGCTGGTTGGTAGCTCAACAGCTTGAGTCCTAATCAAGGACCTAGGAACTGTTAAGGTAACGTCGGAGGATATAAGCTGTTCCAAGTAGGGTGGTTTTTTGTGGAATCAGAATGTTCAAGTCTGATCAATTTAAAATTTCCAAATAGCGAGGTAGCCCTTTAGGTATTGCTCCAAGGACTCCAATTACAATCGGGACAACACACGGTTTCTTTTTCCACAGTTGCTCAACTTCAATTTGCAAGTCCCAGTACTTTGTAATTTTTTCTTGTTGTTTATCTTCAATTCGTGCATGTCCAGGTATCGCAACATCAATGAACCATACTTTTTTCTTTTCAACTATTGTTATGTCAGGTGTGTTGTGGGCCAAGAGCCTGTCAGTCTGAATTCTGAAGTCCCACAAGATCTTGACTTTCTCATTCTCTAAAACCTTCTGAACCTGATGTTCCCAGTGGTTTTTCCTGTACTCAAATCCAAACTTTTGGCACAATTTCCAGTGAATGACAGTCATAGCATTGTAGGTAGTCAGTTTGTGAAATTTTGCTGCACCCACTGATCAAGTGGTTGACTGTCTCATCTTTCTCATTACAGAGGCGACATTTGCTGTTGGTGGTAACATGTTGAATTTTTGCCTTCATGCAGTTTGTGGCTAAGGCTTGTTCTTGAGCTGCCAAAATAAAGCTTCTGTTTCTTTTTTCAGCGCTCCTGATCTTAACCAGTTCCAAATTAGCTTTTGGTCAGCTTTGCCTTCAATACTTTTCAAGTATTGGCTAAGCATAGCTTTGTTTTTCCAATTTTCAGCTCGCTTCTCAATTACTTCTTTCTTATATTCAGCTTTTGACTTAGTTGTCTTTAAAAGGCCTCTTTTATTTACTTCCTTAATCATTGGTTCTTCACTTTTCTGGATGTAATCATTCAAGCTGTGTCTTTCTTCTTCCACAGTCTGCTTTACTTGTAGGAGTCCTTGACCACCCTCTGCTCTAGGTAGATACAATCGGTCAACATCACTTTTAGGGTGCAAAGCATGATTCATTGTCATAAGCTTCCTTGTTTTTCTGTCCAAATTCTCCAACTCCATCTGGGTCGTCAATTATTCCTGCAGAGTATCGAATCACAGGTATAGCCCAGGTATTGTTGGCTTTTATGATGTTTCCTCATTCAATTTGGACTTTAATATCTTGCAAATTCATCGAATGTATTTGGCTGAAGTTAATTCCTTGACTTTATTATGCATTAAGTGAGAGGCCTCTAAAATCCCCAAGTACTAGTAGCCTTCTTCTGGTTTTACTGCCTTTATCATTTCTTCATTCTCAAGTTCTATTCCATCATCTTCTATGATCTTTCCTGCTTTGGTTGCCATTGTTGCACATTTGTCAATTCCAAACTGCATACCAATGTCTTGGCTAAATTCTTTTGTGCTTTCAATTAATAAATTCAGTTCAGCTTTTGTTTTATCAAACAACTTCAAATCATCCATGTACACCAAGTGTGAAATTTTCAGTCCTTTCTTTGCAAATTTGATTTGCAATGATACCAGTAAGCAGCTTGTATGTTGTTGGCAAACAGGTGATTGGCCTATAGTTTCCAGGATCCTTTCCGTTTTCTTTATTTTTTTGGATCAAAAATGTCCTTCCAGTTGTCATCCATTCATCATTTTCAGGTGTTTTTAAGATCTGGTTCATTTGGGCTGCCAATCTTTTGTGCAAACTTGTAAGTGCCTTTAACCAAAAGCCATGTAACTCATCTGGTCCTGGTGCACTCCAGTTCTTCACTTTTCTTGACTGTCTTTGCACCATTTCTTTTGTTATTTTCACATCTTCCATTTTATGCACTTTAATAGAATCCTCAATCCATTTTGCATTTCTGTTGTGCTTCTGGTTGTTTTCCCACAAATTCTTTCAGAATTTCAGAGCTTTCTCTTTATCAGGCTTTTCATTTATTGTTACTCCATCTCCACTTTCTAAGCTCTTACAAAACTGGTGCTGATTTGCTCTGAGCTGTGAGTTTTCCTTGAATTGAGTTACTCGGTTTTCATTTCACAGCCTTTGGGGCTGGTTGGTAGCTCAACAGCTCGAGTCCTAACCAAGGACCTAGGAACTATTAAGGTAACGTCAGAGGATATAAGCTGTTCCAAGTAAGGTGGTTTTTTGTAGAATCAGAATGTTCAAGTCTGATAAATTTAAAATTTCCAAATAGCGAGGTAGCCCTTTAGGGCTCCAATTACAATCTGGACAACACACAATTTCTTTTTCCACAATCACTCAACTTCAATTTGCAAGTCCCGGTACTTTTGTGATTTGTTTCTTGCTGTTTATCTTCAATTCATGCATCTCCAGGTATTGCTATGTCAATGAACCATACTTTTTTCTTTTCAACTATTGTTATATCAGGTGTGTTGTTGTTGTTATTATTATTATTATTTACTTTATCCATTAAACATGAAACTCAGCCAACTGAACATTCAAAATGCATTACAAATAACAGTGACTGGTGCTAATGGTTGATAGAGTTTTCTGCCAGTGTCAACCAAATACCTTCTTAAAATATACGATGTTCCGAGTAGTGTAGTTTTTTGCAGTTCTGCCTGTGTTATTGCAGGAAGCTGCAATTTGTTGATCTATCTTGTAAAATTCTTGGACATGGTGCCAAGTGCCCCGATGACAATGGGTATCACTGTTACATGCTTCATCCATAGCCGTGTAGTTTCAATGGCCAGGTTGCAATATTTCATTATTTTTTCTAGTTCTTTTTCTTCAACTCTGGCATCTCCAGGAACAGCGATATCAATAAACTGTACAATTCTGCCCTCTACAACTGTGATATCTGGCATGTTGTGCTCCAAATGACGATCCATTTGTATTCGAAAGTCCCACAAGATCTTCACCTTCTCATTTTTGATAACTTTCTCCACTTTATGTTCCCATGACTTTCTGGATACAGGTAAATCAGATTTTTTACTACTACTACTACTACTACTACTACTACTACTACTACTTCTACTACTTCCTTTGGGTCAGTGTTGATTCCTACCAAGTGCCTGGGCAAGTCCCTCTTGGCAAGGGTTTTCAGAAGCAGCTTGCCATTAACTCCTTCCTGCAGTAACTGGCTCAAGGTCATCCAACCTTAGATTTTCTGCCTAAAACAGGACTAGAATTCAAGTCTCTAGCCTGATGTCACTAAGTAAACAGGGTCTCCTTTACCAACGTTGCTTGCCCCTTTATTTTGATACCATCTTAGAAGCACTTTCATCAGGGCTTGATCAGCCGTTACCTGGGGACTGGCAATGGCTAGAACAGGGGAACTAAAAAGGCAGAGAGAGAAAACACATTTCACTTTGTCAGACTTAGCTTTCTGCTGAGTCAAGAGTGGGGAAATCGCGTTTCCCAAAACCGGCAGTAGGGAGAAGCGGCTTCGGGGATGAGGGCCACGTTCAGTATGTGCTTCGCGTGTGGTAAACTTTGCGCTTTCCCCAAAGCAGCGGTTCTAAAATAAACTGGCTGGAACATAGACGCTCGGATTCGAAAGGAGTCTCCTTCGAAATCCACACCGCCGTGCGTGCGCACCGAGTCTAAAATTCCAGATTAAAAGACATCGTTGGCGTCACCGCGAGCACGTGGTCTTTGACGCTTGCAAGAAGGGGAAAGCTCTCCTGACAGAGCACCCATCGATCAAGCTTTGCAATTATTATTACAAAAGCGCCGGGGGAGGAGAAAGAAGAAAGGGTGGGGGGAGGAGGAGAAAAGAAAGAAAGAGAGAGGGAGAGAGAGAATCAACAACAGCTTGCTCTTTCATCCTTCCAGAGCTAAAGCGCCTTTTCCAGAAGAGCAAAGCAAAGGCGGCGCTGGACGAGACCAAAGCAAGAGGCGACCGGGGGCGAGATGCAGGAAGTCCTCCAGCCCCCGAGGGAAACCTGCCAAATGCTGTCCCTCCAGCCTCCTTCTTTGCCTTCGCTCAGGTTGGCCGCAACACCGCGTGGAGAGACGTGTCTGGAACGGCTACAAAGGACACGCAGGCGCAATTCTCACCCCGGTGCTTCCTCTCCTCCCTCCCTCAGTCTTTCTCAAGCAAAAGCGGCGAAGTGACTGACAGGTGACTCGAGACCGCCCCCCTCGCTAATGATACGCACATTCTATACAGTACTGTACAGCTTTCGCTCAGCGACTGCAGCGGCCTTGGAGCTAGCCTGGGGGTGGGGGGGATATTGAGGCGCCAAGGGATGTTTCTCAGCAAAGACCCGGCCGCCTCTCGCTTCTGCAAAGAGGCGCCTCTCTCGGGAGCCGCAACAACCGCCTGCAGCAAACCTCTTTGCGTTTTTGTGCCCCCCCCCCCTTCTTCCCCTTCGCCGGAGGCGTAGCGCAAAAAGGGCGCCTCGCTCTCTCTCGGCTGCCGCTCAACCAAACCATCCATGAAGGATGCCACCCCCCCTCCCCGCCTCCCGCTGGTACCAGCCGCCCTCCCACCTCCCTTGCCATTGGTGAGGCGGTCGGGTCTCGCTTCTCCCGCCAGCAGGAGCCCTCCCCTCTCTTTCCCTTCCCCTCCTCGCCGCGCCCGTTCCGAAAGGTGGACGGAGCGGCGCTGCTACGCCTGGCGGCAAGCGAACACCTGGGAAGAAGGGCAGAGGCGCTCGAAGGGGCGGGGTTTTATTTTTGACAGTGATTGGCAGGTCGGGCTCCGGCCAATCGTGGCGGAGCTGGCGCTTTTGGCAAGGCGGGCGGGCGGCGCGGGAGGGAAGCTGAGGCAGGCGAGGGTAGGGTGCGCCTTGGACTGAGCGGCGCTCTAGTGGCTGGGGTTGCGTGAGTGAAAGGAGAGACCCTGCGAAAGGGGTGGCGGCAGCGAACGAGGGAGACGACGCCGAAGAGGAGGAGGAGGAGGCGGCGGCAGCGAAAGAGGAGGAGGGCAGGGCGCAGCCCGGAGCTTGTACAGTGGCGGCAGCGGCAGTTCGTCTCCTCTATGCCGTTGTTGGACTGATGCATTTTCCCTTCCCCTTCGCGCAGCCTGCTTAATAACCTTCCGATCTTCGCTCTGCCAGCTCTCGCTTTCCCTTGATTGCAATTACTCTCCTCGGCCCACATTTCTAATAAGAGAGAAAGAGAGCGAGAGAGCGAGAGGGAGGCGTGATTGACATCTCGAGGGGGCAAAGGGAGAGCAAAAGAGAGAGAGAGAAAAAAAAAATCCGGAGGAGGAGCGGTGGTGGTGGCGGCGGTAGCGAAAAGCAGGAGAAAGCCGAAGCCAAGGAGAGAAGGCAAGATTGGACGCGGCCAAGCGAGAGCAGCGGCGGGCAAGGCGTGAAAGTTGAACCGGTGCTGAAGTCGGGGGCGAGAACGTCGATTGCTTGGCCGTTGTTTGGCTGCTGCAGCCGCCGCCGCCGCCGCCTTCACGAAGCTTTGTGTCTGGCGAGGGAGAAGAGAAGCGAGCCTCCGCCACCTTCCTCTTCTCCTCTCTCTCAGGTTGCCTGGAAATGTCTGAACACAAGGCGCTAGATCCGAAGATATCCACGACGGACAGGGTGGTGAAAGGTAAGAGGTGAGCTCGGCGCCCGCGGACGCCCAGCCGGCCTTGGGGAAAGGAACCGCGAGGGGTGGGGGAGGGAGGGCCAGATCCGTCTTTGGCCGCCTGCTAGACGGGCAGACTCGTTCCCCGATCTCCCTTTCCTCCTTTGCGCTATAACTGGGGGGGGGGAGGGGGAGGCGGGGGGGGGGGAGGGGGAGGCGGCGGGGGAGGAAGTGTGTGTGTGTGTGTGTGTAAGAGGCTGGCATAGCCCGGGCGGTGTGTTTATTTACTGTGGCTGCGGTTGCAAAATGAGTAAGGCGTATGGAGGCGGGGGGGGGGGGAGAGCGAGGGAGAAAAGAAAGGAGGAGGTCTGTTCGAAATAGGAAGTGGGTGACTGGTTAGGACTCTGTCGGGGGGGAAGGAGGAGGAGGAAGAAGGGGGGGAATGACCAATAGATGGGGCGCGCTACACTACCAACGTAGGCGGAGAACGGCTTTAGGTGCAGAGGGAACACCTCAGGGACGGGCTCGATCGGCAAGAGTTCGCGGGGGGGGGTGCTGCTTCTGGAACGCCCCCCCCCTTTTTCTGGGGTTGTGGTCTGCCTACGGCTTGAAACGCGCGCACACAATCACCCACAGCCTATGCTTTTCTCGCGTTGCAGCAATTTCCCAGCCTCGGCATGGTTGCGCTGGATGAGGCAGGCGGGGGTGGGGTGCGGGGGGGGGGGGAAGGAAAACCCTCCGTTGCCTTCTTTGCGCCTGGAAGATCCGGAGGAGGAGGAGGAGGGAATTCGCACCAAAACTCCCTCCCTATTCATCGCCCCCTCCCAGTTCCTCGGGGCATTTCCATCTTCTCCCTGCCCACTTTTGGGGTGGGTCGCTCTCTTGAACGCCGAGCACTTCCAGAAGTCTATTTAGGTGCGCTGCCTGTGCAAATAGGCCTCTGTGTGTTTGTGTGTGTGCTATGTGTGCGTTATGCAGCTAGGATTTGACAGCCGGATCTCTTCTCCCAACCTATCTGCTTCTCCCCCATTACTTCCCTACTATTAACGGTTGCTTGATGTGTATGACAAGCTGGAGGTAGTGACTGAAAGGTCATGGAGGGAAGGTGCTGGGAGTGGGAGGAAGAAGGGAACACGAGGGAGGGGAGCTACTTCCCCTCTGTTCCCTGCCCTTTTTGGCCCATTGTGTGATTTGCAGAGGTGCGGGAATTCACCTGTGCAAATGCAACTCCCTTCCTTTCCTCCTTCCTTCCTTTTTAGCCTCTCCCCTCACCCCAACCAGGAAATGCTGATATGGTAACAGGCAAGCTTATGCTGCAGTAGCAACAAAAGAAATCATAGAGTGGTACCATTTTTATCACTAGCTAGATCCAACCTGTTCTGGATGAAAAAAATATATATGCATTTTTCATCCATGAATCTCCCACTGCTGCAGTTTAGGAGATTAACGGAAATGTTCTGGTCCAAAGGAAACAGAATAGAAAGTAATCCCACATTTTTTTTTTTACATTCTTCTTTTCTGTACCCTAAATACACACACAGCTCCCAGAATTGATTGGGTGGACCTTTAAATTCTCTAAGGCCCCTACAACTTTAGCTTATTTCAGTAGGGTAGCATGGGAGACTACCAAAAGATTCTGGGCAGTAATCTACCATAGTTTGTTAGACTAGGAAATCAAAACAGAAGGAACGAAGGCGGGCTGGGAATGAACACTAGAAGTAGGTAATGGTAAACTATGTTCATGTTGTCAGAAAATTTAAGTGGTTGTGTCCATGCAGTCATCAGGAGTTTAACTTAACCCAAGGGACATTTTATCTTCAGTATACCTAGGATTCTAGCCTTGTTATCTGATTTTAAATTTATTTTTTTCCCCAAATGAGAACTTAGGAATTGTAGCAACAAATATCAACATTTCTTGTTTTTGGTTAGGTAGGGAATATGCCTGCGTGGTGAAAACAGTTAAACATGTCAAAGGGATATGCATATGACTGGACTGTGTTAGCTGAGATCTCATTTAAACAAAATGTGACTTGTTTCGCTTAATTCCCAATGTGAACATCTTCCAGATATGAACTCTAGTTCAGCATTCTTCAATAACCATGACTGAGAAAAGTTTTAACATCTGAATGAATGGTGAGCAGGGTGAAGAAGAAAGGCTTGGTTTCTTGAATTAATCCATCTTGTAAACACTGGTTTGTAATATAATGTTAGACAAACCCATTGTGATCTGTTTAGCATGCTGTGGCTTACTGTGCAACAATTGAAGTTCTTTTAGAATGTATTTTCTCCCATTTTCCTCAAAAGGGTTGGAATCAATTGAATTGGCAAGCCTCAAAAATAATAATGGCCAGCTAGAAGGCATCTCTCTGAGCTGGTGTGAATATTGATATAATATTATTGGTTCCCCTGCATCTTAATTCTAATATACGATTATGCCAGCATTCCAAAGAAAAATAATTTGTCCTTTAAAGCTCTAATTTTTTTTAATCAAAGCCTTCTTATTTTAGGGGAAACCAAGTTCCCTTAAGCTCAGCAGAGTGGGCTCAATAAGCATTCATGAGATAGTATCAGAAGCTGTATTTAAACTGAGTAAATCCATTGAGCTAAATCCGCCTGCTTTCTGATCTTTAATATCAACTAAGACTTCCATTTTCAAAGGTCTGAATCAGAGCATTGTATGAACGTTACATCCTTTCATCTTATCAAAATCTAGAAACCCTGGGGTTTGAAAATAAAGAGCTATCTTAAGTGTTGCGGAAGATTCCCTGCAGATTTAGGAGGAAATTTGATAGGCATTCTCTGGCAGATTTTTTTTAAATTGCATTGATTAGCTATGCCAAAATGTGCTGTGTTTGTGGACATCACTTTCTGTTCACTAAAGCAGCAACATTGAAATACTAAGGAGAAATTCTAATATACATCTATCTGGGGGCAAAAAACCCACTGTTAATTCACTAAGGCATTCTTAGTGTAGGATTTGATTCCAAGTGAGATAATTAACTTGCCGGAATTTTCACGTTTATTTTCTCATTTAGACCAAATGAACTTGTCATTTAAAAGGCGATTTTGATATATCATTTCTCAGTGTATAAAGCCTGTTTAAAAGGTAACCACAGTTTATTCATCCAACATTAACAGGAACGTACGCAGATTTTGCAAGCATTTTTTTTCCTGTCGGGGACACAATGAGTCCATAATTTGTTAAGTGTCTGCTCAAATAACGCTTGTCCTTTAATAATTTTTAAAAATAAAATATAAATATCCTTAATACTTTTCTGCTTTTATATTCTTCAAATTAACTCCTACACTGTCTGCCACAATAAGATTGAGGCAGTGCAGTAAATGGCACTCTATTGCTCTTCCCCAATGTCAGCATGGCAAAATGCTATGGGATACAAAGTAGAAAGATGAAAAGACCAAATTCTTGACAATTCTGGCATTCTTTGGGGACTGTCTCTTTTCTCTCTTGAATATTAATACCTACCTACCTATGCATATCTTAAGTATAAGATGAATGCTGCATTTGGTTTAATTCCAAAAATGGGACATTTGGAGCAAAGTTGTACAAAAAAGGGATATCTTTATGACTTAACTAGCTGAAACCAAATCTCTATGAAATAATTAGACCAAATCAAGAGATTTCGTGCATGGTACAAAATATTGGGATCCTACAGGAAGCAAGGAGATGTTGGTTATGTTTAATATCAGCTTTTGCATGCTAATAAAGCCTCTGTTGCTTTCCCCAGGAGTAAAAGAAGTGTGATTTGCCTGTGATCATGCTTGTCAAAGTGGCATGCTGTGTTTTTCCTACAAAGCTGGATAATTACAAAAAGTATTTTCAGAATAATGAGGATAAAAGCAAACTTTCCCCTCTATCCAAGAAGAAGATGAGGAAAAGAACTTATCATCTTTAGCACCATAATTTAACTTGCAGTATTGTTCTGGAATATGTGGCCCAACTACTTGGCTTGAATGGGATAAAAGAAAGCACTTCATACCCCACTTTATTGTAGCACATAATCAGTTTATCTTGTATTAAAAAGTCTGTTACCAGCTTATTCATCATTATGAACCATCTGAGTAGATGCATAAATCCTTTATGTTGTGAGAGAAATTTCCTTGCGTGGTATGTTGGAAGTGCCACCTTAATCTTTGATTAACTTTCTGTATTATGCTAATCTGTAGTTTGGGTTTAGCATGTACAGTGAATTGAACCAATGTAGTTTGTTCACATAGTTTATGGCTATGTGCATTACATGAATGCAGTCAGCTGTAGTTTATTCTGCAAACTGTGTTTAAACAACATACCGTGGCTCATTCCAGTATTAAATCTGGAATGTGGATGACTAAGAGAACCTTTTGCTAGCTTTGATCTAGAAACACTGTGTGAAGACATTTTGTATCACAATTAGAATACAAAGTAATATAGTTGTTAAAACATTTGATTCAAATTGCCAAGCTTCCTATAGTAATACTATCTTTTAAGTAGTTGTACTCATTTTGAATGAAATTATAGATCTGAAAATGTGTATTATTTTTTTTTCACTCGCAACATTTATTTCAAGAAGCTTTTTCCGTATTGTTGTGCTAAGGAGTACTGTCTTGTGTAAATGCTACAGAGAGAATGGCAGTCCCAGTCGTACTGTTAGTCTTTTCAAAGTTTTTTTATTTACCATTTAGGTTCCAAACCATTTGGGGTTGCGGAGAAATAACAGTCTTGTTTCTGATAATGATAGATAACAATTTATCATAAAATTATCATGTATTTTCTTGTGAAATACCTGGTAATTTATGGATGAATACTAATTTCATTTTTTAAATCTATCCTTTTAATCTAACCTTTGGTGTATTCTGAGATGAAGCTAAATCAAAGTACTGTTTAATTAGTATGGACTCTTACTTACTCCTTACATATCTGATTCTTGAATGAAGTCTTAGGCTTATTATATCACTTAAATTCAGAGTAAGCACCATCTCAGCTTTACAGAACCAAATCTGGAATTGTAGGACTACACTTGATTATAATTGGCAATTTCTGTAGAGCCCAAATAAGTTGTAGAGCCCAAATAAGTTGACAATAGTCTACTACCCGTGACTGTTGAATCATTGTTTCAGAGGTATTTTATTCCCTAAAACAAAAACAGAAAGACCAAGGGCAAAAAAGCGGAAAGAGTAGAAGGAATTTCCTGCTGGCTTGACTGTGCTAACTTCTGGCAGGTGATGGCAGGACTAACCTACTTGGCCTCTAGAGAGCTACAGTGGGACCAGTCTACTGATCTTTCAGTTGGCAGTGCAGGAACACATCATCACTGAAGCAACCACGAATTTGCCAAATTCCAATCCCATGGAAATCATGGGTGTCAGATTTTGGATGCATTCTGTAAGTTAGCCGATTTGAGATGTGTTGGTTCAAAATTATTGCCCTAGGATGCACTATTTTACCCGGTGAACAGTTACAGACATGAGAGTTGTGGTAGCATATAGATACTGTACTAATTCTAAAACTTCAGTTAAAACAGCTGCAAATGATGTAAGGTACGATAGCTTTTGTTTTAGCTTGGTGTCTGGTCCCAGCCATTGTGTTCTTGATTGGGCAAGAAGAAGGAATGCTGGTTAAAGGAAGACAGAGCTTAATTAATCATGCAATTGAGCCAAATTAAACATATTGAAATACTTTTGCATTGAATGGGAAGAGCTTTAATTGTCATTTTGAAATTAGAATAATCTTAAATCTGGAACGCACTGACTCATGAATAAGGAAGAAGAGAAAAACTAATTGTATTAGTTTTGAACTAATTACTATTCTGAGTTGGAGATGAATGTACTGTTTTTGAGAAGCTGGATTTCGACCTACTGGTATCAGAACAGCAATAGGAGCTATACAGAAGCCGCATAAGATATTGTTTTATTGTTTTCTTGGTCGTCTCTTTCCAAGAATCAAAAGTTTATATTACCTAAACAAACACTATAATTAGAGAATTATTGGACAATCTGAGAAAGTCTCTGGATTTCACAAGATAATGGAAGTGAGATAATTATATGATTTTTGCAGATTTTATTCCTACCATCATTTGGGGGATGGTTGCTTCAAGATTGGACAAACTGTTTCATAACTATGGCTGGAACATAACCCCCTTTCTTAATGAGGGATATTTTCAAAAAGTATTCCACATTATTACTTGACTGTTTTCCTTATCTCTCACCTCCTGCTTCTTCACCTTTGGTTCCCTGATGAACCCTGCCTTCCACTGCCACGTACTGCTATTTTCTGTGTAATAATTTTTTTTAATAGAAAGTATTTGGAGAGAAAAAAAAACCCTTGCAGATACCTCTATGCAAGCCTTTCCACATAGTTCATTTTGTTCTGTCCTGTTCTCTATTTTTTATGCTTCCAATTAGTACAGAATCATGGTACTAGGATTGTAGGAAAGGCCATAACTCTTTTGTGAGGTTATAATAGCAGCTGACCTGTTCATAGTGGCAAAGTTTGGCAGAAAAGTACTTGATCTCTCTCTCTCTCTCCCTCTCTCTCCCTCTCCCTCTCTCTCCCTCTCCCTCTCTCTCCCTCTCTCCCTCCCTCTCTCCCTCTCTCTCTCCCTCCCTCTCTCCCTCCCTCCCCCTCCCTCCCTCCCTCCCTCCCTCCCTCTCTCTCTCTCTCTCTCTCTCTCTCTCAAGAGATATTTCTAGGCACCAACACCAACAAGCTTTGCCCACTTCCTTTATTGCATGACGTGTGCAAAAAGAAAATAGTTATCACATGTAAAGACATTCTCTGTTTCTTTATAAGGTACTTAGCTTCATGGAGGGACTAGGAGGAAGACTTGTAAATAATTCCCACTTAAGGACTTTTGGAGCAGCTTTTGGGCAGTCTTCTTCTGAACTCTTTCCACTTCTATATTATTTCACTTGTCCTCATTGTGAGCAAAATGTACATTTGGTTAAATGTACTTATTGTCAAAATATCCTTTAGCAGAGTTAATTAAAAATAATGAGAATTGGAGGTTTCCTGACTTTTGGACCTGTCCACCCATTAACTCTTAGAAGTATTTTGATGACTTACTAAAAGTTAAGTATTAGATTGGGAATGCACTTTTAATACGTAGTATTTTTAATTTTCATTTTAGCCTGAATTGTACAAATATGGTAAAATAAACTTTATTTTGCCATATTTAAATAAACTTTAAAGCTGAGGTTGAGATTTCTTATAAATAATGTTGAATGGTAATGATTGATTTATAACAGTTCATTTAGTGACTGTTGGAAGTTACAACTACACTGAAAAAAATAACTTACGATCATTTTTCACGCTTATGACAGTTGCAGCATCCCCATGGTCACACGATCAAAATTCAGGTGGCAACTGGTTCATACTTATGACTGTTGCAGTGTCCTGGAGTCACGTGATCACCTTTTGCGACCTTCTGACAAGCAGAGTCAATGGGGAAGCCAGATTCACCTAACAATGGTGGCAAGAGAGATTGTAAAATGAAATTCTTTTTAACAACAGTCTCCCTTAGCAAAAGAAACTCTGGGCTCGATTGTGGTTGTAAGTCGAGGACTACCTATATTTATTCTTTTGCATCCTTAAGAGAAGCCTCATAAAGACAAATGGAGGAAGCCACAGCTAAAAAAAAAGTGGATGCCACTTCAAGGCAGACCTTCACAGGCGTGGTATTTTATGTGGTTAAATGAGCTATGATTTAAAGACGTCTCTTTGGTTACTGCTGTATCAGAGGCTTCTGAGACTTTTGAAAGGATTTCCATTAAATTGAACTTCATTTCAATATATGTATGTATGTGTGTATTGTATTATACATACATACATATACAAAATAAATAAATATATAAATGGCTTTGTATGTGTGTGTTCCAGCATAACGCCTCAAGAAATTTCATCCAAACTTGGTACACAGATGACTTACTCTTTGAAAACAAACACTGTGGGAGTAAGACACCCCTAAAACCTCTCGGGGTGTGTGTTCTGTTAAGATACAGCCTATTGTGCCTTAAAATGTACTGTACTGCCGTAAAGTGGCTTCTACTGTGCAGAGCAGTGGAGTTGCCATGGTAATGGCTTCACTGTACTCCATAAGGGGGCTTCCTCTGGTAAGGGGGAAAATCCATCATTAGAAATTACATTTGGTTTGGACATTTTCCCCCTATAAATAAACACTGGGGCAATGCTGGCTTATCGGCTAGTGCTTCATAAAATGATATTGAGGCTATAACCATGATTAGGAACTGAGTGTGAGTGCTGTCTAAACATTTCCACAATATAAAAGACAACTTGAGGCAAAAGCCAAGGATACAGGTAGTCCTCAACTTACAATCACAATTGAGCCCGTGACTTTGGGACACAGCAACGGTCATAACCAGTTGCCAAGCAATCGGAATTTTGATTCCACGATCAGGGAAGAAGTTGAAAAGGTGGTAACTGGGAAAAATGGTCGTAAGTCACATTTTCCAATGCCATTGTAACTTTGAACAATCACTAAGTGAACTCACATGAGGCAAAGACTACCTGCATTGTAATTTGCTATATCATTTTGAGTATACTGTACCATGAATTTGCCATTATCTTCTTGTCTAGAACTTCTAACCTAGTCTTAAAAATCAGCTGAGGAAAATAATTTCTCTGATCCTTCCTGAGCCTAGAATGTACAAGTTGCTAGAAGTTGAGCAGGCTTAGTTTTTAGCATTAAATATGCATCTGTAATATGTCTGAGTGCTATTGCTAAACCACATAAAAGAGACATACTTATATAATATAACTTGGATCCAGAAGATAGAATAAGTTGTCATCATTGTGTTTCATTTTGCACTTTGTCCTGAGAAAGGCACTATCTGAATAGCAGTTTGAGGATGCCATTGTTATATCCTGGCTTATGTAAGCCACTTTAGAGGTCTCTATTCTTTTTACCAATACTGTCAATCTGTGTTTCATGTTTTCTTCAAACTCTGAATAAGAAATAGCTTTGAGTATGAATTTTAACGATCTCGTCTTCCACATTTCTTTGTCTTTGAAATAGTGAAAAGGATCCAGTGTTACTTAATTTTTTTGATGGACAGTATCCCAGCCTATTGTAAAGGAGAACAATGTGAAAACTCTCTGTGCATTATGCTTTTTTAGTCGTTGACTTTTGAAAGTGATGGAAATCACTGGCTTGGTTTATGACTTGCTTTCCTGGTTTGATAATGGATGTTAATCCAGATTTTCCTAGATAATTTATTGTTGAGGCTGTGGGTACTGAGAATTATAGTGTAGATGGAATATTCAGAGGACTGCAGCTTGAAAAGCTTGCTTTACTCAGGCCTGGGATCTTTAATTAAACCTAAAAACATAAGATGTTCACTTCAAGAGTTTATAATGTCTGTATAATCATTTAATGAGGTCGTATCTTCAAGGTTGACCCATCACCAGCTCAGGGATTTCAACTGTCAGAATTTTCAGCAATAGGAATGCCTTTTGCCTCTGCTTTTCTGTAATGAAATATTATCATTTAATGTTGCAGCTAAACAAAACCTGTATTTGGAGCATCCTTCAAAAATGAAGAGGCTTTGTTCTTTTCCATGTAAAAGTAATTTTTAAATCATTAGCATCTGTAGAGTTTTCTTTCAGCCTGAGTCCTAATGTTAGAAGTTGCTGGTGTAATAGTTTCATTTATTACTAATTTATATGACTGCTCATCTCACAAGCAGTTAGCCTGGTATATAGCAAAAAACATCAAATGATAAAGAGGTCAAAAACAGTCACTTTTAAAAAGTAACACATGTGCATACACACACACACACACACACACACACACACACACACACACACAGACACAGGGAATTAGATCAACAAGGGAGCCACTTCAAGATCTCACCAGATCCCCAAAGGCCTGATGCCATAGCCAGGTCTTGAGGGATTTCTGAAAAATAAACATAGGCCTGAAACTGGCAGCCCCCCAAATCCAAGCTGCTCAAGAGTTTAGCTGTTGACATTGGATATGACTTCCACAGCATTATTTAATCCCCCAGGGGTGGAGATATATAATTGGGGTGCTGATACCTCATCCCAGGTTATTTATTTATTTATCATATTTAAGAACCACCCATCTCACTCACAGAGGGTTTTCCTGATTTGGATGAATAGTAAATGAAAAGACCTAACATATTTGCTGAATTGCTATATAATTTTATGTTTAATTATGCAGCCTAACTAGATATTTAATTTTTGTGCTATTGCTAAATAATTTTTAAATAGCAAGGATTCCTTGTTTGTAAAAAGAGATTTTTTTTTAATGATGTTCGATTGGTAATACTATTTTAATGATTTTTTATTATTATGCTGCTGCTTGTCTATGTAAGGGGATTCTGATAGCTACTTTTCATTAGCATATTTGCATAATATTTTCTGACTCTCATTCCTTCGTCTACTCATAACTTACGTTCTACATTGAATGCTGTTTGATGTGGCATGATTTTGGTCATCAAGAGGAGCATATATGTTGAGTTTAATGAAAAGAATGACTAGGGGTGACATGATAGCAGTGTTCCCATATCTAAGGAGTTGCCAAAAGGAGAGGTGGTCAACCTATTCTCCAAAGCACTGGAAGGCAGACCAAGAAGAAATGGAAACTAATCAAGGAGAGAAGCAACTTAAAACTAAGGAGAAATTTACTGACAGAAATCAGTGGAACAATTTGCCTCCAGAAGTTGTAAACGCTCCAACACTCAATTTTTTAAAGAAGAGATTGGACAACAGTTTGTCTGAAATGTTGCAGCAGGGGTTGGACTAGAAGACTTCCAAGACCCCCTTCCAGCTCTGTTATTCTTTGACTCTAAATTGTTGCTGGCATATTTGAAAAAGAGACAGTTTGTCTGGAAAATAGAAGGCCTGTTGCAGGAAAGAAGTAGATCTGGATTTAAAAATCCAGTAAGTGTCTAAGAGGGAAGAATGAAAATGATATGCTTTTACCAACAAAATATTTAATTAAGGCTACATTATCATTGGACATAATGTATGATATTTGCATTACTTTATCTTGTGTTTTATTAGTTATGGCTGGGATCTAAATCATTATATGCAAGAAACAAGATGAAGCATTGGACTGGCTGATACATTCGCTTCTACTTTCTCCTTTCTCCTAAGTGTAGTAGTGCAAATCTCCCTGAAGTGGTAAAAGAGGAAGTACAAATGAAGAAGTAGTAATAGTAGAATAAAAGTGCTGCTATAGATGAATGCTTTCTACATCTCCATGCAGGGTTTTTGCCCGCTCAGGTTCACCGGAAGAAATATCGTGACTTTGAGCCTGTCATTCCCTTTCAATCCAACTCACCTGATAGGGTTGTTGTCATGAAAAAAATAGAAGGAAGAAGAACTGTTGGATATATTTGCTGCTATAAGTTATTTGTAAAAGTAAAAAGCCAGGCTAAAAATAAATAAAATATATTTACTGAGAAATATTGAGTGGTTGCATTATTGGAGGTCAACATTGTGGGTGCTTGATTTGAAGCCTTAAAAACCTTGCATGCAACTGTCCTTTGATTAAATCTTATATCCTTAATTAACACATTTTTTAAACTAGATTTCTGGGTGAAGAAGGCACATTTGAGCATTGCACTGCCTTTGTTTACATATATTTACATTTTGCCTAATAACTATTTCAGTTACTTCTTTGGAAATGTTTTGTTATAATTTACCTCCCACCTGTCATTTATTTTTGTTTAATGTCAGCATTGTTTTTGCTTCATTTCAAATAGGTAAGTTGGTTTTAGGTTTTTCTTTAAATCAGTTTTTCAAGACTGCTTCCAGCAATGAACAGAAAATGCAAATAACAACAGAACTTCAAACAAAAGAACCGACAATCAGTTCTTTTAAATCGGATAACCTTATTTCAATTTAGGTTCATGTTTGAAAGCATTTTTGTTCCCTTTGGCATATAACGATGGTACTCCAGATTACTCATAGATACTGGTTTATATTTTTTTTCATACATGTTTTAGGTATTTTAGGTATTTTAATTTGATGTATATATGTATGTGTGTATGTATGTATGTATGTGTATGTATGTATGTATGTATATAGATATAGATATATATCTATATATGTCTATATATCTATATCTATATCTATCTATCTATCTATCTATCTATCTATCTATCTATCTATCTATCTATTCACCGACAAAACCGCGAAGTCCTTTTCCGCGCCGACATAACCGCGGAGGTCAAATCCGCGTCGTCCGAAGCGCTAAGTGAAATGCGACCCTAGCATGCCGACATAACCGTGGAGGGCAAATCCGCGCCTTCCGAAGCGCTCAGCAAAATGCGACCCTAGCGCGCCGACATCAGCGCGCAGATGCAGTCCTAACCCTAACCCTAAACCTAATCCTATACCTAATCCTTTACCTAATCCTAACCCTAAACCTAAACCTAATCCTAAACCTAACCCTAACCCTAAACCTAAACCTAACCCTAAACCTAACCCTAAACCACTGTTGCAAAACATTCAAAATCTGCATTTTACATTTTACTGCGGTTAAAATAAATGTTAACTTTTACTAGCATTCAAAAGCTTCAAAATACAAAAAGCTTCATTTTACATTTTAGTATTTGCGGTTAAAATATTTCAAAAGCTTCACTGTTTCTTCCTTCGCACTTTCGTCGTCGCGCTGATATCGACGCGGTAATGTGGGCGCGCTAAAGATGGCACGTACTTGTCGGCGCTTATTTGTCACCGCTGTTTTGATGAGTGCGGTTTTGTCGGGCCACGATACACACACACACACCAGATTAAAATACCTAAAATGTGTGTTTATGTGTGTATGTGTGTGTGTGTGTATGTATATGTATATGTATATGTACATATATTCATGCATTATATATGCATGAAGGATTATATATATGAGAATTCTTTATTGGCCAAGTGTGATTGGACACACAAGGAAATTGTCTTTGGTGCATATGCTCTCAGTGTACATAAAGAAAACTAAAATAGAATACATTCATCAAGAATCATAAGATACAAGACTTAGTGATAGTCATAGGTTACTAATAAGCAATCAAATTATAGTAGGAAACAAATAAAACAATATAAATTTTAAAGATACAAGCAACATGGTTATAGTCATAAGTGGGAAGAGATTGGTGCTAGGAGGGACGAGAATAATATATGTGTATGTGTGTGTGTGTACATATTTATATCTCAAAAATGCACACACACACACATTTTGTGAACTAGTTATATCTGTATGGCACAAGATATGACATAAAATATTATTCATGGATACACTGAAATAACATCTCCCATATTAACTTTATTAAATGATTATAGTCTCTCCCAAAAGTAACCAGCCCAATAAAATCTATTTATTAAAACACACACGGACAAGAATGAGATCTAGTATTTGTCACTTGGCAATATATTATGTAAAATTTGAAGTGTCTGTTGAAAGAATTGTCTTTCTTTGGGTCTATTAATGGCGGGACATCAGTCCAGTCAGTTTGCTATAACTTTTATGTTTCTTTATTTTCATGCACCATTGGAGTGACATGCATTAGGTGGCAAACAATGATCAGAATACATTGAGTTCATGTGGTCAAAGCATTTTCCATTCACACAAAACTCTATTTGTGGTCTATAATTGGTTTTCAAAAAATTTCAGTCCACATAACTCATTAAAAAGAATTCCAGGTTCCTTGATAAAGAGAATGAAACTTCACAGATAGAAAATGGTCTAGCTAGAAGATAGTCTTTCACCATCCCTATTACGTTCTTGAGAAACTCTTAGGTTCTATGAATCATCCATATGATAAAAACTAGTTCTGTACACAGGAGCAAAAATAAATACTATCCTTGTTAATCTTGCTTATTCAAAGGGCTTGTGGTTCATGTTCCATATCTTCCTCCTGAAATCGATAGCACCGAAGCAACATATTTAGTTGCATACTCTGACATTTGCAAGTCCGAGTGCAGAAAAACTTCTGGATCCTCAAATTCCCTTTCTCTTGCCCCCAGAGTTTCCTCTAATTAACACAAAATGTTCAGTGCTAAAGTTGACAAAAAAAATAGAATGGTTTTATGACATTTTAAGGTAAGAATCCTATGAAAAATTCCGCCTAAGTTCATAAAATGCAAAGAAAGCTACCAGCCCTTTACAAGCGGAAATTTTTGCTCATTCTACATCCCTCTGTATTATGTTGCTTTGCTCACTGTGTCCCTCAGCAAGTGCAGCCCTCAGTCTCCAACAGGTTGTCCATTCATGTTGTAGGATAAACTTTGAAAGGGCCAGCCATATAAGGGCATGACTGCTGTACTGAGAATCCCTCCCTCACGAAGGATGACAATTCTGTGATCCTGACCTATATGCCTGGGTCATTTAAATGGTATCCCATTTGAGCCACTTTTTTTTTTTAAAAAAGAAGTAGACTTGTGTGACCAGCATAACCTTGGAAAGGCCTCTGCAATACCTACATATAAGCAAAGCATGCTGCTGTTGGCATAGCAACTCTGCTGTTTGGAAGTCAACATGGGCTATCTTATTATTTTGCTAAGGATTTTTACAAGGCTGCCAACTCCGAGTCCAAGTTAACTTGTTTATGCAAAACCCTGAGGTTAAGATGCCAGAAGACAGTAACACAAATTATATTGCTGATTTATAACTTCGTTTATGTGAGTTATGAGAGTGAAATGCCAATTGTAGCTTGATACGGTCCTGTAAACTGTTTTGCGATACAAACAAGCCAAGAAAACCAGAAGGCAAAATACAGGTCCTGTATTTTGTCCTGTGTAACTGCAGTCCTTTTATGTACTGTCCAAAAGAGTAGGAAATCTTCCTCTCTTTCTCACTTATTTCACCTTTGGCTTGCCCAACCTTGGTCTTGTTTAAATTATCTTTCTGACTTCCTTCTTGTACGCATCTTAAATATCACAGATTGATTTTTATTCTTCAAAATTATGTAACCATATAAACTGTAGATAGATCATGTATTCTCCCAGATTGTGGAATTGGTGGCCTAGAATAACGGGTGTATCAATAGGGTTGCTATATTTCACAGCTGGATGAGCACGGTCCTGCTTGCTTTTTTTGCAGGCAGTTTTCCACAGAACTAAAAATCCATTTAAATCCTACTAACAGTTTACTGCAAGGTCATTTTGAAAAATTATCTACTTTCAGTTTGCATTTAGATCTTTAAACACTTATGATGTTGGAATTCTGTATATCTTAATTTTCTCAATTGAGGATAACATTGCCATAACATGATAGTCCTCTGCAAACAATAAATATTTCACTGGGATATTTGCTGATGTCATGTTTGTGAGATATATCAAATCATTTCATCAGCCCATTACTTTAGTGTAGCCCTTTATAACTTGTGACCCTTGTAGCTGAATATAGTCCATCATCCATGCAATATCTTGTCATAAAACCAGATGGTGGGCCATCTATTTCTGTTTCCAGCCTAGAGATTGAAAAAAAAAAACCCAGAACAGCTGTTACTTATCCTGCAAGCCACAACATAGTCCTTAGTCTTATGTCATAAGAATAAGGTTGGTGGGTTTTTCCCCTAGAGGCTTGCAGCTGAAAGGAATTCCCTATTTAATATAGTTAGAAGTTAGAAGAAATTTCTCCAATTGGACACCTTCCAGATAACTGCCCAGAATCTCTGGCAATTGATTGGTTTTAATATTTAATATTTATTTATATTAATTAATTAATTAATTTAATAAATAAAACTGAAATTTGTACTCCGCCTTGCTGCATTCAGCTCAACCACTAATAACTACTGAAGGAAGGTTTAATCTAAAACTATCATCATTTGCCATGTTGATAGCATGCTGATCAGAGGTGGGTTCCTACCAGTTCGCACCTATTCGGTAGAACCGGTTCGTCAAATCTACCAAACCGGTTAGAAGAGGTTCCACCAGTGGACCCAGAAAGCAGGCCACACCTACAGAAGAACTTCCAAACTTTTTTGAAACCCACCACTGGTCCTTGGATATGATTATTCTACACTATCATGCTCATATTTATAAAACTCAGTGCCTCTGTGAAAGGTAAGGATGACTACTGCGTTTGTGGTGTAATCGGAACATTGCGTGTGTTGAAGTTGTTTTAACGCAAACCAAAGATGCCTTTTAAAAAACAAGTTTACATCATATTCTTATGCATGCAAGTTCTGTGTGTGAGGTAATTTAAGGTGGTTCTGACAAGTGTCATCGGCATCTTCATATCCGGTCACATGGGCGGCAAGCCACTCCCATCCGGTCACATGGGCAGCAAGCCACTCCCACAAAGGAGGCCACACCCACAGAGTAGGTTCGAACAATTTTTGAAACCCACCACTGATGCTGATCCTGAAAGACCCTTTCCTTGATATGCTTATTCCCTTAAGTATTCTGTATTTGAGGTCAGATGTGGTGAAGCCCATGCAGGGAACCATGATTGGAACAGCCATAAATCAAAAAGCAACGGCCATAAATCAACAAATAAAGTGTTAGCTTTGGAAATCATTGTAAAATTGGCTAAGGAGAGCCATTATTTTAAGGTTACAAAAAGCAGATGCCTGCTCCCAGGCAAGCTTATAATAATGAGTAAGCCTAAAAGGGACACCTATTGATCTACATTTTACATATTGCCATTTCATTCATTCGTATGTATGTATGTATCAGGGTTGGGTTCCTGCCAGTTCTAACTTCTTCTATAGAAGAGGTTACACAAATCTACAGTGCCATTTAGAACCGGTTCCAGCTCCCTCCCCCCGCCCGTCAGCACATCATCAAGATGAAAAGTGAGAGGAGGAATTCTGGGAGTTGAAGTCCACAAGTCTTAAAGCTGACAAGTTTGAACACCCCTGGGTTTTTTTTCCTAGAGGGTTAGGGGTGCAAGTGTCTTGTAACTTGACAGCCTTAAGACTTGCGTGCTTCAAATGCCAGAGTTCCTGAGCCAACATTTTGGTTGCTAAGCAAGAGCGTTGTTAAGTGAGTTTCAGCACATTTTACAAGTTGGCCAACCGAGTCACATGGCTGGCAAGCCACTCCCATTCGGTCACATGGCCAGCAAGCCACTCCCACAAAGCAGGCCACACCCACAGAAGAGGTTCTAAAAAAATTTGAAACCCACCACTGGTATGTATGTATGTATGTATGTATGTATGTATGTATGTATGTATGTATGTTGTACAGAGATTATGTTTATTCCTGGATAGTCTGGTAATAATAAAAACAGGGTAATTCTCTTTATGTTGTTCCAAAGATGAACAACATAACCAAGAAAATGGCAATGGTAACCAAGAAAGTCCAGTTGCCTTTGGAAAAAAGCACCTGTGGGACAACATTACCTGGATGATTTGAAAATCTCCATAGACTTTTTCTTTATGTTCCCAATATTTGTTTATATGCAAACAGCACCTGTGGAATAGATGGATGGAGATGGATAGTAACAAGAATGCCACAATATTAAATACAAATAGCTTCTTAGTGTATAGTCAATATTATAATACTACAGAGATTCCTTTCCTTTCGTCAGAACTACCTTTTTTGTTCAGTTTTCCAAGTCTGGGTAAAGATTTTTCATGAATTCTCCAAGAATTCTGCTCAAGCTGGTTTTTCTTCATTTTATAATAACTCTTGCCTTCTTTTAACTTTTTGATTATATTTGGACTATAGGAATAATAAATTTCTCCCAGTATTATAATGAACATTCTTATAATTGAGGCATTTAAATTTTTCTGCAGTTCTCTAATGATTTGCTGCCAGGTTAAATGTACAACAGAAGGGACAATCTTTTTTCAGTTTTTACACTCTTGGTAATCTACTGCAGGATAAGTATTTTATCAGTGAACTTTTCAAGTATATCAATTGATCACTCCTTTTATTTGTTGGTAAATGTTTTAAAACTGCACCTAATAAACTACACTGTACATTGAAAACCAGTGTAATGTGGTTTACTTGGTTGTGAAAGAGCGGGCTATTTGACATCCAGGATAAAACCTCACTAGGTAATGCTTTGTACTCGTTTGCTAACTATAATTGAAGGCATATTGAAAAGAGAGTGCAAGAAATCCTTTCCTAACGGATGGAAAACTGAGCTCTAACCAGTGATTAGAGATCCAAATCCTTACATGAGCCAGTCTTGGGCCAATCACATATCCCTGGATTACAATTGCATAGCAGTTTTCAGTATATTCACAAATATACAATAGAAAATGAAAATACGTAGCCTATCTTGATCTTGCAGAAAAGGGCAAGATAAAAAAAATAAGAACAAAATCATTTGACAAATGTTAATACTGTCTCACAAAACAGTTTGGAGCTGATACATATCTGCAATTGCTTTGGGGGTTTGAAAAATATCCAAGAGAGAGAGAGAGACATCAATTGATAAACAGTTGTGCAATTTGCATTAAAACACTTCAGTGTTCTAGAGTTGTATATTTGGGAGGAAAACTAATAATGTGGTCTTTCAGAAAAGCTTGTTTGGAATTACTGATTTTGCTACTGGGAATTCCTTTGCTAGGATGGCTTCACAGTTTATGAAGACTACTAGTTTGGGAAGACAATTACGATTTGCAATTTTAAAATGAAAATTACTCTTTCAGAGAACCTGACTGGTGTAAGCAGTGGTACAGGGAACATGCAAGTGTGATTACAATCTCCATCCCATACAATTGGGTCCTGGTTCTTATGTCATTTTAAGTATAATTTGAAGTAGCAGCATGCCTATCTTTATGGTCTTACTTGTTTTTTTGATCAAGTTAGTTGCTTGAAGTTCGAAAAGATGCTCTATGTTGTTTTCATTTGAAATACAAAAGGGACAAGCAAAAGTTAATCTCTCCCCGAAGAAAATGCACACATTGGGGAGTAGAAAACTCCAGCACTTGCACTGTGATTTCCCTAAGGTTGTGAACCTCAGGTGTAGCAGTCTCTCAAGTAAACAATGTTGCTTTGTAGGGATTAGAATAACATTTTCATTAGAGAATCAGAGAAGGAAAATGAATTGCTCTTGTGTTCACTTCAGATTAATTATATATAATTTCATTGGCTTTCACTAATCTCTGTGAAAGCCAACTTTGGTTAGCGTAAATCGTAAATGACTGTAGACACATACTTGTTGTATAATCTAGCAACTAGGGATTTACAAATACAGTACAGTTCTCTTCATAGTCTAAATTTCATCTGAATAAATATCCTGTTACCATGTTCTCAGAAGCTGGCAAATGAGAAAGTGGTGTAATGGCTATAGAAAAGGGTCTCAGAGGACAGAGGGAAGCTAAGCTGTATGATCAAGGCAACAGTCAGATAAAGGATGCTTGAGCCCAGACCAAGAAAGTAGTTTATGGAAATGTCTCAGGATCCTGTCCCCCCATATCACATGAAGATAAAAGAGAGAGGAATGAAGCATATTCAGATGTGTAGGATTCTATGGCAATAACAGTTGTAATAAAAGTAGCTGTAGGTCTATGTAGTGTCTGTTTCTTAGTCTGTTGTACCTTATAAGGCTGATAGGTAGTTGCGAAAAAAACCCATATTCTGAAGATCTGCTTATTCCTTCTTTTTTTTAGAGAAACAGAGAACTAACTTTCCTGTCCTTCCAGAGGTGTTTAAGAAAGGTGGCCCCCAGCAACTCGCAAATAAATGGGGGTTCTAAAATTGAACATACGTAGTAACTGTGTTTTCTGTAACATAGTCTTTTTTCTCTTTCAGTGAATCTGATTATAGAGACCTTTGTGAGAATTTTGTTTTCCATTGCCCAAATTGTGGTCCCTTTTTTCCTACTTGCATTTTTACATGCTTTCGAACTGCTAGATTGGCAGAAGCTGGGACAAGTAACTGGAGCTCACTCCATTACGGGGCGCTAAGGATTTGAACCGCTGAACTGCTGACCTTTCTGATCGACAAGCTCAGTGCCTTAGCCACTGAGCCACCCTGTCCTTTACCTAGTCCGCCATTAATAATTAAAAGCTGGGATAATTTGCTGAAGTTGGTGTGGCAGAACAGAGTACAGCTACAGGGCCAGTAACATTGCAAATTGGAAGATGCAGACATAGTTTTCTGCTGGCCCAGGAACTGGTGGATAGCACTTTTATTTGATTGCAAGGAGGAATACTTTGTGGGCACTATGATACACTTTGTGAATATTCACAGCAACCTTTAACAGCACCTGTGAGCAACATATAGGTCCATGATGGTGAACCTATGGCACGTGTGCCAGTGGTGGCATGCAGAGCCTTCTCTGTGGGCACAGGTGCCATCGCTAGCTGCTCTTGTGGTTTTAGGTGCACGTATGCTAGAATAGAATAAAATAGCAGAGTTGGAAGGGACCTTGGAGAACTTCTAGTCCAACCCTCTGCTTAGGCAGGAAACCCTACACCACTTGAGCTAATGGTTATCCAACATCTTCTTTAAAAACCTCCAGTTGATCTTTGGGTCTCCAGCTGGCTGGCGTGACAACACTGGAAGTTTTAAAGATGTTGGACAACCATTTGTCTGAAGTGGTGCTCATGCGTGTGCCGGAAACCCAAAAACCAGGCGGCCGACGTGCACATGCGCACTGGCCAGCTGGTCTTCGGGTTTCTGGTGCTCTGTTTCAAACTTACATTCCGGTTTCGGCACTCGGTGCTGAAAAGGTTCGCCACCACTGATGTAGGTGATATTTGCTGCTCTTTTTGTGAGTTGGGAAGTCCAGCCTACTTTTTCATGCTGCTCAGCTAGAATGAAGCCTATACAACTGTTAACAAGCAGGGTATTTTGATTTTGACTGAAACCTTTGGAGATGATGGAAGAGTGATTTTTTTTAAATCATTCCAAATAAAATTATTGCGTAACATCAGAAGTAGAAATCTACATTTGATCAATCTGATTTGGATTATTGCTATTTTCTATCAGCTAATATTTCTTTTCTCAATTTCTTTGTTTTTGTTTCTGACCAATTCTTTAAGTTCTTGTAGCCATGCTCCAAATTTCCAAACAAGGCTTTCCTCTTATCTTTGTTCCTTTTTATTAAGAGCATTTTTATATATGTCACATGTATATATCACTATTGAAAGATAAATTTGAAACACCATCCTCTTTAGATAAGTTAATATAAGCTTATTCAGTTAGGAAGAAAAATAAACATGTTTTTCTGATATCCAAAACAGTAGAAACATTTAATATTTTTTTTAAAATTACTCATCTTCAGGAATATTTATAGCATTTCTCTGTGCAGTAAAACTGTCAAAGAATTTTGAAGTACCCAAAGCATTTAAAATAGTAAACTTGTTCCTGAGAGTGAATTCCCTTGGATAAATACAGGCCACAAAAATTTTTAAAGTGCTGCAAGATTTTCTGTATGCGAAACAAAACCAAATCCCCAGATTTTATAAAATGAATCTAGAGGTGATTTGGTTTGAACATAAATCTTGCATGCTCTTTTCTAATAATTTTGGAACGGATTTTAGTATAAGCATGCATTTGAAGTAGCAAGAATGTTTTGCTTTGAAATCTTGAACTCCTCATTCTGGGACAAACTTCAATAAAATTTATAAAGGAGTATTTCAGCATGAGATTAAATAATGTTGAGATGTTATACACAGTATACTGTTTTTAAGCAAGAGACAAAAAGCAGAAGGGAGAATACTTAAATTCTTCCCAATAATGACCTGATTTTCAACCATTAATATGGCTTGTGCAACAGGGTTTGATATGGCAACTCAACAATAAACAGCTGTCTGGAGAATGTTGAAGATGTATTCCCCTGACAATTAGTTTAAAGCTTGCAAACTTTATTATTTTGTTACCGAATTCCCAGCATCCATCTGGAATGAGTTAATTCATGAGACACTTATTTTTAAATCCTGAGGAAATAATTTAATTCATTTTCTATTGCTAAATTAGTGTCTCCTTATTTACATTAACCCTTTGGGGAAAACATAGAGACACATTTATGTTTCTAAAGAGCATGTTTTTAACCACATGACAGTCTTTTCTATTTGATTAGCCCATGGTGAAATGGTTCTTTAAGATACATTAAACTTATTCATGGAAATTAGAACTAAGATAAAAGCTACATACTGTAGTTAAAAAACTATTCTTGGAGTGACCTTTATTCAGTCTGAGATATTTAGTTTATGGAAACACTGTGAAACTTTCATGGGTACTCCATAACAATGTACAATAATGCTACCAGGATGTATAGACTTTGGTTTATATATAATATAAATTCTACAGCATGGATATTTATTTGAGAAGCTGATAAAAAGTGCAGTCCTTCCTTTTGTGAACGTGAGTTCTTAAACTGCTTATTTTCTAAAAACATTTGTACAGTATAAGCATGAAATATCAGTCCAAACTGCAACCCAGTTTTGTTTGACTCCTGCTTCAAGAATGCAGATGTCAGGAAGAGGATAGAGTGCATTTGTTTCATGGAAGTTGCTAAAAGTTTGTAGTATGTTTCAGATTCCGGATACCTCAAGTGCTTCTTGAGAGGGTGCTATTACAATCCACAGCATCATTTTGAGTGAATTTGAAGGTATTTTTTAATGCTTAATTGTGCTCAACCTATTTTAAGCTTATACTAAGGCTTTTATGGATGTCATGGTGCCAATTTCAGCAGTTAATGCTAGTAAAATATTGCAAGCAGATGGAAAGATCTCCAGCCTCCCCATTCAAAGAGGGTCAGCCCATTAGAACAACAGTGGGCAATCTTTTAGGGGTTCAAAACCTCTGTTTTTGTCTTACAAACCCTAAGCAAGTATGGGCACAGTCAGAAAAATGAGTAAAACCAATCAGAGGGTAGCCTTGGAAACTAAACTCCTTCCACAAACGGTAATTTTCTTTCTAAATGGAAAGTTATGGAAGGCTTAATAGGTATAATAGAACATTCTAATAAGTCTCCAAAGGGACACAGTGGCTCAGTGGCTAAGATGCTGAGCTTGTCCATCAGAAAGTTCGGCAGTTCGAATCCTTAGTGCCATGTAATGGAGTGAGCTCCTGTTACTTGTACCAGCTTCTGCCAACCTAGCAGTTCGAAATCATGTAAAAATGCAAGTAGAAAAATAGGGACCACTTTGGTGGGAAGGTAACAGTGTTCCGTGCTCGTTCGGCATTTAGTCATGCCGGCCACATGACTACGGAGATATCATCAGACAGCACTGGCTCTTCGGCTTTGAAACAGAGATAAGCACTGCCCCCTAGAGTCGGGAATGACTATCACATATGTCCGAGGGGAACCTTTACCTTAATAAGTTTCCAATATTTTCTTTTTTTAAATTGAAGTTCAGATCTCCAAAACTATCTATGTCTGTATATATTTTTTCATCCAGATCCAATATTTCTCATGAAGTAGGGCATTTAAAGAGTGAAAAGATCCCATTTAAAACCTAAATGAGTAAAAGTATTCCAAAGTATTCCTGACGTATACTTTAATATACTGTATAACTATTCCTTAAACTCATATATCCAGCTTGTTTCTCATTTGTTTACTACTACTTTTTATGACCCTATTTCCAAACACGAGAGAGAGGTTTTCCAAGTAGGTTGCCAAGAACATTGGATTTTCAGTGGTAAATAGGGAGGCAGCTGTGAGAGTCCCAAGACTAGAATCGCTAAATGGACTTGCAAAGATAAAAGAGATTATTAAATCAGGGCAACAGTCCCTCTTCTCCAGCAATGCTTATAATAATATGGTTATATCCATCTGCATTCAGGAAATTGAAAAGGATGGAAGTAGCAATAGCACCACTTCATAGTGCTTTATATCCCTCTCTAAGCAGTTTACAGAATCAGCATAACCCCCCCGAAACAATCTGGGGCTTCATTTTACTGACCTCGGAAGGATGGAAGCCTAAGTCAACCTTGAGCCGGTCAGGATCAAACTGCTGGCAGTGAGTAGAGTTAGCCTGCAATACACATTCTAACCACTGTACCATCACTGCAACACCATCTCTTTCATTGTTGGTCCTTAACAATTAATATTTAAGGTATCTTGCCTTAAAGATACACTGGAACCATCCAGGCCAGTAGACTTTGATAACCGAATCCTTCATTTTACATTTGTGAGAAAAGGTCACTATTTGTGTTTTCTGTACAATGCATGATTTTGTTTAATTGTATATCTTCCATAGTGTCCTTCTCTCGATGTTGCAGTCTTTGCTGCTAGGGAAGTTTTTCTAGCACCTAATAATTTGGATGCCATTTTTTAAAACTATAGGTCAAAATGATGAAACTTTGGCAGCCATTGACCATTCAATTAAGCAACATTCAAATTCCGATATTTTTATTTTTATTTTTAAGAGAGAAGAAGCAAACATGTTAGCATAGTCAGGTAGTTCTTGAGTTATGTCCATTTGTTTTGTGACCATTCAGGGTTACAGTGTCACTGTCGAGCCCAAATTTGACATATGTGTAGTCATTTTATTTAACTCTCTATTATACTCATAAATTCATTTTTGTTCTCTTTACTATGTATGGGTTTTTTTCAGGCTCGCCACATTCTTAAGGTGGGGGGAAGGAGTGAATAGATAGTGAGGATTGTTTTGGCTAGGTGGCCTTCTTTCCCCTGGGAACAGAGGCTGCTCCTGGTGAGAATGGAAGGTGGAGTTTGAAGACACCAGGCAATGTAGATTGATTGTTTATTGGAGAATGTGATTTTTGAAGGATGTTTCTAACTTATAATATTATGTGGTGTAATTCCAGTTTTTTGTCAGACCCAGAATTACAACAGACTTTGCCAATTTGATGTCTACCTAAATAAAAAAAAATGTTTTCAAAGATGGACTTTGCACATTTCTTCTTTGAATGGGTTTCATTACTTGGAAACCTGACAGCCACTGAAAACATGGACTTACAATTGATCCTCAAACTTCCAGCTGTTGTAGTATCCCCACGATCATGTGACAAAAAATTAGGCCTGCCCCATATTGACAACTGCCTTATGTCAATGATTATAAGGAGGAAAAGATTGAGGAAGACAGTCAGTGCATACAGGGAGGGTATGTGTAGTGGCATGACTGTCAATTGGCAGTTGTTCATGTGAGCGAGGCATGGGTTGAGATGGCTTTTAACAGTTAACAATGGATGGCAGAGAAATGTAGCTGAAGCAAGCAAGAGATTCTGGCTTCTAATTGTGGAGAGGCTGCAGTGGATTTCTGCAGACCACAAATATCCATAGACACGATTTGAGGCAGAATGCCAGATCATGTCTTGAAAGACATGATTCAAATCTGCATTTAGGGATAAAGTTTACTAGGATGAGTGCTTAAACACCACTCCCAAAATGTATCAACAAAAAGGGAACAAAATGCTTCACTGGCACGATATTGATGTGCTAATTTATATGTGTAGATGCCAATTTAGAATTTTCTATAATTTAATTGGAACTGAGACACATCTTACCAGTGTGTGGAAGGTTTTAATCAGATGAAATGTATGGTTTTCAGTCAATTATCCTGTTAGTGAGTGTTAATAGATAGTTTCAAGATGTTAAACAAAGAAGCTTTTGTTTTCCTGTTTTGTTTTGGGATACTTTTATTGTCTTTTATTGTACATTTGAACCTATATCATTGCTACAGAGAATGTTTTTTGTACATGGTCATCTGAAATCTTCCAGACTATTTCCTCCTTCTGAACTGATTATGAGATAAGTTACCACAAGATATTTTCCTAGGATTCAATGGAAGTGTGGGGAAGGCAGAATCTGGAAATTGCCAGAGAGTTATTATACAATGATTTGGCCTGAATTTTTTCTCTTTGGGGGTGGGGGAATTAAAGCTGTATTTTCTCTATTAAATTATCTGAAGCTGATTGAAAAACAAAATAACTTTTAAAAATACAGTATTGGATAGCACACACAGGAAGGAGTGGCATGAAATCAAGTCACCCTCGGCAAACAACAATTATTAAATATGAAGAGCTTAAAATTTACCTAACTATATAATAGGGTGTTTGAAGAAATAATGCAAATATGTATGAAGTGAGCTGAACATTAATTGGCTGTTGATAAATGCCAGGTGGCATTATTAAAGTGTAATATAAATATATATTACCATATGTTGCCACCTAAATTTTCAAGTCATGTTTTTTGTTTCATGTTCTTAAATATATGCAGACACAGAGTAGTATTGTTTATTGTATGGGCAGATAATACGTGTTCCTGTATGCGCTTATGTGAATAATTATTTGTTATTTGTGGAGGGCAGAGAAAATGACCACGAGAGACAGGAGAAAGAGCTGCTGAAGATGGCAGTCACACAAGAGGAACCTGAGCCCAGGCCAACAAAAGTAACATGAGAAAACATCTCAAACAAGCTCCTTCCTAGTTAATACAAAAATAGAAGAGAAGAAGGCAAAAACACATTTGGACTTAGAAGATTCTGTTCCTTCATCTGTTACATTAAAAGCACAAATGACCTACAAGGCATTAATATCTTAGTGTGGGCTACCTTGTAGGGACAATATTTTGTACACTATGCAGATTGTGCTGGACTGCTTTATCTTTGAACTAATTTGGTCCACAGATTAATATAATATAATATACTTTGGTTACTGTGAGCTGAATAAGCCACAATTTACTAGACTCACACAAACTTGCTGAGACATTAAGGTTAGTGCACTGCAGTGGTGGATTGCAGGCAGTACGCCCCAATACGGGCCTACCGGAGCCTGCAGGGAGCACTGAATACGATTCCAGTACGGTGCTCCAGAGGGCCCACCTGCCCGCCCGAGCTCCTTACCGGTCTTTTAAGTCTTCGACGCTTCTGCGCACTGTGCGTACAGCACCTGCGTGGCACTCCGCTGAGCAGCTGGAGCATCACGGAGGCACTAAGACGCATGTGCATGCTGTGCGTGTCCATGTGGACGCCACCAGGCCCGTCCCAACCATATCGGTTGGAACGGGATCTGGACACACCACTGGTGCACTGTAACATAAGGGGCATGATGGCTTAGCGGTTAAGATGCTGGGCTTGTTGGCTGGAAAGTCAACAGCCACCTTTGAGATTTGAGCACCACATAAGAGGGTGAGCTCCCGTTACTTGACCCAGCTCCTGCCCACCTAGCAGTTTGAAAGCATGCACATGCAAATAGATAAATAGATATCATTTTGTTGAGAAGGTAAAAGCATTCCGTGCACCTCAGCATATAGTCATGTTGGCCACATGATCACGGGAATGTCTTTGCATAGTGCTGGCTCTCTTGGCTAAGAAACAGAGATGAGCACTGAATCCTAGAGTCAAACACAACTGGACAGGGAAGACCTTTACCTGTAACCTAGCACACCAGGTGTTCATTATATAGATAAAATGAAGAGCTAGGTGTTCCCAGAAGAAAGGCAGGTTAAAATAAAATAACTACAGAAATGGGAAAAAATACACTGGATATCATACGTTCATATCTTAATGGAATTTTGAATTAGCAGATTTGGATATTACAATTTTGTGGAATATTGCATGCATTGTGGTTGGCAGTTGGATAACAGGATAGGAATTGCAAATAATCCAACAGAAAGCTCGCTCTGCAACCCACAGATGGACTAGATCCTAATTCAGTGCATCCTTCTTCCTGTAGGCATCGAACTTTAATCAGTGGCAAACATGGCATTCTATTCTGCTGCTTCTTCTCTTGTAGAATAGTGTTCGCTAATATACATGAGAGACACTCAGATGATATACAGAGTTGTCATCCGATATTACGATACACCTTATTCCTAAGGAACAGAGTTGTTGAGATATGGGTTATTTTAAAAGTGAAGACGGCGGGGAGGGGTTGGGAGTCTCATGTTTGTTGAAGGGTAAGTTCATGTAGGCTCTGTGCATCTTAATCTTGCCACCCAGATCAAATAAGAAACAGATAAGAGATTTGGAAGAGGAAGAAAACTAACATGTGTTTCCTGTTTTAAAAGATATTTTTAAAATTTAACCCTGCGTGTCCATACAAGAGTTTCGTATACTAATGTTTCAATTTGGTTCGTGTGACCATTTTGCAATGCAAAATAATTCTGTGTACATATATGTATGTGATGAAGGGATAGTAAAATAACAAGGTAAAAATGTAAGCCTTCAATAGTTTGTAAATACTACACACCCATATTGTGATTTGCTTCTTTTGTCCCAATGCAATACATAAAGACAAATATTTATGTAAACTATCTTGGCTTAGTTTGTGTAACACACTATATTTACACATGGGATTTAGAAAAATACCATACAATTTTCATCCAGGATTTCAAACCTGTATTTTATTTATTTTTTAGTTACATGAGATTTCCTCTTTATTCTAAACTCCCAGTTTGCAGCATGCAGAATAAAACATCTACATCCAAGGGAAGGGGGAAGGAGGAGGAGGAAGAAAAGGATGAGAAAAAAGAAGAAAAGAAATGAAGAAACAAAGCTGAATGAAAAGGCAGGATGGTAGTCTGGCGTGAAGAGCACTATAAATATTGTGGATTAGATGCACAATAGTTTTTTAGATTTTATTTATTTAGTTTCTTCATTGGACTGCTTCATTGACAACTAAGAGGTCTTAGAACATGTAGACCTTAGGGGTTATGTGTTTTTAATCTTTATTATTAACTAACTGATAACCTGGCATTGTCCATTATATGTATGTGTGTGTGTGTGTGTGTGTGTGTGTGTGTGTGTGTGATATATATATATATATATATATATATATATATATATATATATATATATATATATATATATATATACATATACATACATACATACATACATACATACATACATACATACATACATACATATATATATATATATATATATAAAATAGAAGATAAATATATGATAGAAGATAGTGTGAGAAGATATTCATTGATAGGGTATGTTGGGATCGGATTCTAGAAGAGTATGTAGATGGTAATTTAGGGTTTATTCTCTTAAATCCCTCTCTCCACAGGTCCCTTCTCCCCCCAGAATATAAACTGAGAAAAGGTATCCCACTATGCTTTGATCAATAATGCTAATACCCAGTTTTTACAAGGTG
This sequence comes from Thamnophis elegans, assembly GCF_009769535.1. Classification (NCBI taxonomy): domain Eukaryota; kingdom Metazoa; phylum Chordata; class Lepidosauria; order Squamata; family Natricidae; genus Thamnophis; species Thamnophis elegans. The sequence goes on along the minus strand of NC_045549.1, from coordinate 21,331,478 downwards.
GGCAAAATATTTTAAATACAACATTTGCAAATCATGTTGCCCAAAAGTGAAACAGACTTCTTGTCTCGCTTAAAAAACTTTTCAAGCAAGAAATAAAGACTTAAAATTCTTTTTTGAAAGACAGGTTTCATAATTGCTCAGAAAAGTACTTGGGTTGTGAGTTGTTCACATTTCACATCTGCAAGTTTTCTAATATTAGCTTTGTTTACTTGTTTTTCATTTACTGGTTCCTATGCTGGACTGGTTTTTGGAAGTTTCAGGGATGCTAATTTTGAATTTCAGTTGCAGCATAGTTTTGTACCTGGGGCCCAATATAATGAATAGTCCAGTGTTCCTCAAAATATTTTCCTTGCCCAAAGGTAGCTTCTGTCCCATCTCACTTTGAAACTGGCAAGATGCAAAACAAAGTGCCAGATTCCAGCAAAATCATTTTTTTCCCCTGAGAATACAGCCTCATCCCACAAATTTCCCACAAGCTTCTTTGGAAAACTTATTTATTCCACAGGTTTTGTAACCTGCCAACTTGTTTAAAAATATATAAAAGACCTTTACCTGTACCTGAAAACCAAGGAAATGATGGAAATTCCTCAGATGACCATCAGAAACATTCAACCAGATTCAAAGCATGGTTGAATGATCCCCTTTCCCGACCACAGCTTCATGAAATGTTAAGGCAAAGGAACATGTTTGAAATTCTAAAGGCAAAGATTTTTCAGGGGTCCCAAGAGAAAAGGCTTTTTATCTGGTTTATGTTTTCCTTACCTTCTGTAGATATGAATGGCCTCTGCTTATTTTGGAAGTGTATCTACCTACCCCGATTAGAAGAACAAGTAACCTGGGATAATCTCCCAGGCTTTTTAATATCTATAAGAAGGCACTGGCAGAAGTCATCTAACAACTCAGAGTATTATAATCAAAGTTCATGTCACCCCAATCCATGGAAGAGAGTGATTACTACCCTTGCCTGGTCCTGTAGGCAGTGAGAGTTGAGATGGGAGATTTTGTAATTATAGGAGAAGGTTACAGCTTCTCTGTAAAGGATAATTTGGTTTGCTCTTAATTTTTTTCACTAGAAGTTCCTGAAGATCAAATTGTTTAAGGGAGCTTCTTCCTGATGTGACTGTTGCCACCTTTATTTTTATATATTTTATTTGTACTTTATATTGTTAGGCCTTTAATTTTCTGTTGTTAATGCAACTATTATTTAATCTGCAGCGGTCCTATATAAGCCACCAGTAGCCACCTTTTGATTGTGGCAGCGCAGAAATAAAGGCAGAAAATGAAAGGTTTATTGGAAGATAAGGCAAGTGACAGCTAGCAATCTGGTAAATCAATGTTTCGTAATCTATATATATATAAGCGAAATACCACTCACGCATCATCATGAAATCACCTACAAACTTGAAATTTGGAATGTATGTTCCTCTTGGCTTCTAGGTGCTTGCTTAGAAAAGATTTTTCAAAATGACCATCAGAGCATTAGTATTTCTTATATTATTATTAATACGCTCTGATGCTAAGGAGTTAGACATCCTACTCTCCCTTCCAACCTGAAAAGAACTCTGTTCCAACTGCCACTCGGGCATGGGCGTGGCCAGCACATGACTCATCCGGCCTGCGGGCTGGGAGTTTGGAGAGGATCAATGGGGCTAGCCTGAGGGGAAAAAGGGGAGAAGATAGGAGAGGCTTCGGTGGGGCAAACCTGAGGGAGAGAAGGGGATAGGAGAGGATCAATGGAGCCAGCCTGAAGGAGAGAAGGGGGATAGGAGAGGAAAGGTTTCTGTGGGGCATGCCTGAGGGAGAGAAGGGGAGAAGATAGGAGAGGCTTCTGTGGGGCAAGCCTGAGGAGAGAAGGGGAGAGGGAGAGGCTGAGAATAACTATTCATTAATGTTCAAGCTTTAACTGTCAATTTATCAAGCCTGATCACATAGTTCCGTAGCAAAGCAAGGATATCCAGCCAACTGGTTATTTATATATCTCGTGGAAGTAGTTTTGTGAATAGACTTTTCTCAGAAGTTGGGGATCCCAATTTTTTATGTTGGTCCCAGCAGGGCTATTCTTGCGTTCTCTGAATCAAAACAATGATCAAAAGATATTGCAAAATTTTATACCATATAATCATCATCAGGCATAAGTATGCAAAGAGGCAGGAAGAAAAATAACAGGCTTCCTGGTATATTTTGTTTAATGGTTGCCTGATTACATTAGATGATGGAAAGGAAATGAAATGGGCAAGCAGGAAAATGTTTGCTAGGGCTTGATATGAAATGAATAAATAAGGATTTGGGATAGGAGGGGGGAGAACAGAAATAGCAGGATATTCTACTATATAATATTGCTGATTTAGTCACATGCATTACCATAAAAGATTTCCTGAAAAATCATGAAGCGCACATCAAATATTATTCTACTTACAACTTCCTGTAGAGGAATCAGAGGAAACAAAGAACATTGTAAATATTCATCATATTAACAGCAGTTTGGAATTCTACATGTAACTATTGGGGAAAACAAAGCTATCTATGCTGCAAAACTGGACATAATTACCTAAGAACAAGCAAGTAGCAGTTTAATTGTTCCTGCACAGAAAAAATAATTGCCAAATATTTTACCGGGCACAAACTGAAATGTGTGTTGCCTGCTGTCATTGAGAATTGCTTCAGTAATCTTGTAGAAATTGGCTAGTATAATCCAAGTAATAATGCTGGCCTTTGGCTTCAGAATGTAGACCTTCAGAACTCCAAAGTTTCATTCAAAATATATACATTCAAAGTATATATATGTATATGCTTGCAGGTTGCAAATGGTAATGAAATACACATACTATTGGAAGGAAATGACAAGGAAAGAGCTGCTAATTTGATCTCTCTGCTCTCAGATAATGTGCTGTTTTGTAGGCAATTAACCATTTGGTTTTAAAGGCCCGGTTGGATTGAAATATATTTTAGATTGCCTCTGAGTTGGCTGTTCCTCAGATTTGCCTGCTCACCTCTGGAGAACTAATTTTGCTAATCAGTATAGTAAATCTATTAGCATCTATTGTGTAGCAAAATAACTCGAATAACTGTCCTAATTTAATCCATTTCATTTAAATTTGAAAATAGGAAACATTTTTAAAGAACAAAGCATTTCTAAGCTGCCTTCATTCTTCATAGCAGGAAGGTGTATAGAATAATGCAATATAGAAAGCATTGCAAAGCTATGATATAAATGTATACTTTAAGTAACAGGATGAATAGATCCAAATCATTTTGCATCTGTATAGTCAAATTTCCCCAAACTTAGGTTAGATTCCTAAATGCGATTGAAAGACTACATCTTTTTGAATGCAAGGAATGAACTTCTGAACACTTATGAAATGATTGTAACGCTTAAATTAGAGAAGTTTAACTTTAGTTCTTGTATTATCAAAGGAAATACACAGTTATTAAAAGTTATATAATTATAGTGCATATAAATAAAAGACCTTGGCATACATTTTCCAAAGGAGAGAATCATGTCTCTGTTTAAGGCATTGACATTAATATAATTAGCTTATTTAAAAACAAATAGTTCTTTAATTCTGTATTTTATGAAAATTCTTGTTAATGAAAAATAAAACATCAGCAGAATGCTTTTGGATTAGAATGAACTAACTTTTAAGCATCTTATTGTCTTTAACAACATATTACCTCCAAATCAGAGATTGCAAAGGAAAAATTGAGATTGACTTTCAGTGACATTTAGCAGATGATACACAATTATCCAAGATTGTTTCATCCAAAGCAGACGGTGAAAAGTTGCAGAAGAATCCCATAAAAACTGAAGTATATAAAAGTCTGTGCCAGATACAACGTAGTGTGAAGTTATGTATGTTGAGATAATCTGTCTTATGTCTACATAAGGTTAGATTCTTTATAACTTGTGTCTGTTTATGTATGTGTGTGTAGACTATCCCTTTCATACTAACAGTTGACTTACGACTTTCAATCTTTGTGAAAGTCAGAAGTGGCGCAGTGGTTAAATGAGCCGAGGTGGCGCAGTGGTTAAATGCAGCACTGCAAACTACTTCAGCTGACTGCAGTTCTGCAGTTCGGCTGTTCAAATCTCACCGGCTCAGGGTTGACTCAGCCTTCCATCCTTCCAAGGTGGGTAAAAAGAGGACCCAGATTGTTGGGGGCAATATGCTGACTCTGTAAACCGCTTAGAGAGGGCTGAAAGCCCTATGAAGCGGCATATAAGTCTAACTGCTATTGCTAAGTAACTTGCATGATTAAGATTGGATATGATTGACATTTCAATGATGCCAGCCAAGGTGATGTCAAAAGAAGAATATCATTCATTAGAGAAAAACAAATGAGTGTGTTCTGAGAGACATTCGTACAGTTGTGCAGGCAATTATGAAAATAATTATCCCAATTTCAGGAATCCATTGTGGGAGGCCAGCAAGACCATTGCTGTATCCTCAAATTCCTTGGTTCACCTGTACTCAATCTTCCAACTGTTTGCAGACCTGTGTGGTAATGAAGCAAGAATGAAGAATCCAGCTAGCAAGTTTCCTTCACCCAGAAACTCTCTCAATTATTATATCAGTGGTCCATTCCAGTTGAAGTCCAGTTCTTTCCATTTTCTTTCCATTACCATATTTTTGCACTATAAGACACACTTCCACCTCCCCCAAAAGTGTCTTATGGAGCAAATATTGTGGCACGGAGGAAGGGGGTTGGTGCGGCAGCAGTGTCCTCCACCACCTGTCACTGCCGTTGCCTGTTACTGCTGCCGCCATTCACTGCTGCTGGGGAACACTGGAGCCTTCGCTGCCAAGCAGCTGATTGGCGATTGGATTTTCCTCCCCGAATACCACCGATCAGCTGTGTAGGAGCCAGAGTTCCCTAGTGGCGGCAGCAGCTCAGCTCACTTGACCAGTGATGGATGCAATGGAGCAGAACCCTGATGAGCCACATGCTGGGGCTGCGATAACATGCTGAAGCTGACCAGGCTGTTTGCTGTAAAGATGCTAGCCAGATGAATACTAATGGATGTTTTCCTCCTCTAAAGCTAATGTGCATCATAGGCTCTGGTGCATCTTATAGTGCGAAAAATATGGTATTTATTTTTCAAATTTATATGGCCACCAATTTCACATAAGGTGAGACTCTGGCCAGCTTACACTAAAACTGCCAGTTAAAATGTATACAAAAACCAATGAAAACACATATAAACAACAGAGGTGATGAAAGGGAACACCTGAGAATATTAGACACGATACTGCCAACAATTGGGATCCCTGTTGGCAAGGGATCATCAGGTTTGTGGGGGAAAGGAAAACCTGTTTTAAGGGACTTTTTTGGAAGGTCCCAAGGAATGGGATGAACTTCACCTGATGATGTTCCAAAGGGTGGCTGCCACAGCAGAAAAGGCTTATTCCCTAGGCTAGAGCTGTCAAATTGGGAGCCCGCAGACAGGATGTGTCACGTGCAGCCCACACCCACTTCAGTTCCATGAATAGGGAAAATGTTCCAAAACATGACAGCTATGTGACTCCACAATTTTTACAGTCATGCACTAGGCCCTGTCAAATGGAATCTGTTAGCAGATAAACAGAACAATATGCTCTTCTGCTGGATCTAATGGGAAGGGTACATGTGATTAGGGTAGGCTAATCTTGACTGAGCAGAGAAGAAAGAAACTTCAGTTTGAAGAGCAGGTGAAGACACTGTTGGCACCAATATTTAGTGCAAATCTAGGGAAATATACAGACTCATAAAGCATTATAAACGCTGCTTAACTCTTTTTTTTCATGCAATTTGTGACAAATATGTGAAGTAAACCAACAATCTGGGATAGTCTAAAAAATGATCTGCATAAACAGCATTTTAAATTAAAGTGAGACTGCTTCTTGGATATTCATCTTTGAAAATATAGTAAACTCTCTAATGGATCTTAAATTAGCAGACTTCACATTTCAGACAAAATGTCCTGCATCCAAGTTGTGTGCAATTTTCAGGCAATAATGGATGCAATCAAATAAACAGTGCTGTTTCTCTTCAAAATAGGTTTTCATGGGTAACAGCAAAATAATTTTTTCACATGTGTTTTTGGTGCTCAAAAATTCCATTTGCCATCTAGCAGGCACTCTGATTTAAGGAACATTATTAATCTGTTAAATCAAGAGTTCAAAAAGCACCAGTTTTTACCCTTCTGTTCCATTTTTATAAATTGGTTCTTGCTTTTGCTTCTTTCCAAAATGTTAAAAGTACAAGTATTAATATATTAGGCAGGTGCAGTTGTTGTTGTTGTTTTTTTGTCTCCATATTGTTTTGAATGAGAAAAAGAGCACTTGTCCAGACTGTAGTTCATATCCTGTGGAGGATCATTGATTTCTTGTTCATCACACTGTAGGTGAATGAAGCTATTCAGAAATGGAAAACAGCAGGTGTGTCCTTGTGGCCATTCAAAATAAGACTCTTTTCATTTCCATTTTTGTCAGTTGTCTAAAAATGGAGCAAAGGGCCAATTTTTCATTCTTTATAAAAATATCAGCAATAAGTGCCATTCATTTCAGGGGATGCGGTGGCTCAGTGGTTAAGATGCTGAGCCTGTTGATCAGAAAGGTTGGCAGTTCAGTGGTTCAAATCCCTAGTGCTGCATAATGGGGAGAGCTCCCATTACTTGCCTCAGCTTCTGCCGACCTAGCAGTTCGAAAGAAAATGTAGGTAGAAAAATCGGGACCATCTTTGGTGGGAAGGTAACAACTTTCCGTGCGCCTTTGGCATTTAGTCATGCTGGCCACATGACCACGGAGACGTCTTCGGACAGCGCTGGCTCTTCGGCTTTGAAATGGAGATGAGCACTGCCCCCTAGAGTTGGAAACGACTACTACATGTGTGCGAGGGAAACCTTTACTTTTACCATTCATTTCAGATCAGAGTTAGCCTGTCAATAGTACATATTTTGTCTGTTTTGCATTTGACTTTGTGTTTTTTGCAAGTGGAAATAAGCAAGATTCAGTTTCCTATCTCCAATCTGTTCCTCTCACCCTCCCCGCTCTTCTTCCCCATCCAAAAGTTCCTTAGCTTTTTTCTGAGATGCCTATTTTTAGCTTGTGCCCCTACTTAAGCAAAGAGGCTTTGCTGGCAGAGCCCTGGGGATTCCTGAAGGTGATATCACCTAGTGAACAGCAAGTCATCTCAGACTGCCATTACCCCATTTGGCTGCTAGTTCACAAACAGGTTGATTTTATTGCCAGATGTTTCTACTCCTTCTCCTTATTTGACAGAAATACATTCTATTTGCAAGCCATTAAAAGTTCAGGCTGTCCATTTAAAAAAAAAAAGTGAAGTGCACCTAATCATAAAAAGGCCCTCAGTGCCTTGATCATATAGGTTTCTAGAGAGAAATAGCTAGCACAAGGAAGGTTTTTTTAAGAGATGAAGCTCGTATATTAGTTTTATTTTTTCATATACTACAGCTTTTTAGTTTCTTCACTGAAGCGAATGCTAAAAACATGAATATTCTTAAAAACACTGCTATATTTAGACATTAATTTATAATGTAACACAATGCACACTATTTATATTATATATTATACACCTGTACTATTTGTATATTATATAATACACCTGTATAATGCTCACAGCATCTTGGGGTATGTGATCACCATTTGCAACCTTCCCAACAAACGTGTGACCAGAAAGTCATTGGGGAAGTCACTTAATGTCCATGATTTGCTCAAGAACTGTTGCAAAAATGTCCTAAAATTGGGTGTGAACCACTTAAAATTGCCTTGCTTAGGAATGGAAGTTCTGGTTCCATTTTTGGTCATAAGTCAAGACCTACCCCAACGAAGAATTGCAGAGTGGCTCATTTGTGAAGAACCTATATCTTTTAGTGGTGATTAGATGGTTATTGAAGGCATACATTTTTTTTTAATCTAGGCCTTTTCTTTAGGACTGTTTAGATAAATGGATCCTTAGCTTTTGTTTTTCTCCTCCCTCATTTATAAATTACACTTTTTATTACTGTAGTTTGTATTTTGCAAACGCTTTGAGGTAGTTCTCAAAGGCAGCAGTGTGCAAATATCTTCAGTAAATAATACATAAGAACATTAGCTGTTCCATATACAATTGTTCAGTAAGTACCAATGGCCAAGCAATATTTTTACTGCTTTTGCTGACTTAGGTTGCTGAGTTCTCGCTACTGTTAGAAAATGTGCAGAGGATTTTCTTTTTAGTTTAATTAATTATTCACAAAAATGATAGTCGAATTGAGAAAACAGCATTTTATGAAGTAGTTTGATGATTTGTGAGTGTATGATTCAGGTGGTTCTGGCGGGAATATTGAGATATTGAGATCTTATTGAGATTAAAGGCAAGCACTTAATCAATATTCAAGATTCTGATTCGACAACCCAGCCTATTTTACAGGGGTGAGTTCCAGCAGAGACAACTGCCAATTCACTCAGGGATGCGCTGCACATGCGCAGTACTACTAAAATTGCTCAGTGCATGCACAGAAGCAAAAAACAAGATGGCGGTGCCTATGGCACCGCTGGGAGAACCTGTTCGGGGGCATGGCAGGCCTGGGTTGCTGCCAGTTCGGGGGCGTGGCAGGCCTGGGTTGCTGGGTTCACTTCCAGTGACCCAGGTCGCCAAGCTACTACCGATTCAGCCAAACTGGTCTGAGCCGATAGGAACCCACCACTGCTATTTTAAGTTTGTTTAATTGAAAAAAGAAAGAAAGAAAGCATTGCACCGACCAATTCAGAAGTCACGAGACTGAAAAATATCTAAAGTGGGAAACCATTGCTTTTAAACCATATTTGTAAAACCAGCCTTTTCTATATCATGTCCTCAGCTACACCCGGATCCTGAAAAAGAAATGAAGCCCTTAGTTGAAAAATATACCAGGGGGGTGTAGAAAGCACTGAAGATTCCAGTCTCAGCTGCTGAAAAATGATACTGAGATGCCACAGATAGTATGTTCCTCCAGTGAGTAGCTTGAACCCTGTCACAGGTGACAGTGACCTATTTACTGAAACCTTGTTTAAAGGTACTACACGCCCTGGGCACCTTTAACTAGGGTGGTATGCAATGGTTATTGTGTTCCTTTTCAGGGTCTGTGCCTGCAAAGCAGTTTGCCATTACGTCTTCTGTGCCTTTAGTATAATTGGCCCTCTCCCAAGTCAAAGGAGAATCTTGGCAATATTTCAGCAGCTTTTAATGAAGGGGAAGAGCAAAGTTCATAAGGACACGGGTGCCTAATCGCCCCCTCCTGCTTTTACTGTCTTCAGGTCAGTAATGGGAGAAGATGGCTCAGGGGGAAAAAAAAGGGCACATCATCTAATACCCAGGAAGAACTTTTTATTTATGTGGTTGGGAATCATTTAAAAGGTGCTTAATGGGTAGCAGCGAACACTAAAGACATTTTAGAGCCGTCAGCTCACAAATGAGGCACATTATTCTTGTGGCCCTGATTCCATTTCAAGGATTATTTTAAAAGCAAGGATAAGAGCGATTAAAAAAAAAAAATCTTTCAAACAGCGTCCTGATAACTCTAATAATGTCCTGGTGTTCAAAGTGACTTTTATTAATGGCTTCATTTCATGATTTAATTGTTTTAGACAAAATAGCAGTCTCCTTTTGCTTGGGTTTTAATCTTGGGGAGAGACAGTTTTCAAAATTCCTAGCGTATGATTAAAAAAAGACACAGTGGCCCTTTTTCTGAAGGTTTGTGAGTTGAATAATAGGGCATGCCTAATGGTGGGATTCCAAAACTTTTCCTACTGGTTCTGTGAGAGAGCTCTTTGCATGCGCACCTAACATGCGCAGCACTCAAAGACCACCCTCAGTGTCAGCGCTGGGGAGCTGAGCTGTTTTTTAACTTAGCTGAGAGGCAGCAATCTGCTGTGCCTCGTGACTCAGCTGAGCAAAAAAACGAAAGGAATATAGACAGGGAACAACGGGAGTAAGAGGGTGGGGCCAACCAGAGATGGTATTTGCTGGTTCTCTGAACTACTCAAAATTTATTCTACCACTTCTCCTGAACCAGTACAAACCGGCTGAATACCACCTCTGGGCATGCCATTCGGGATAGTATTTATTTATTTATTTATTAAATTTATAGGCCGCCCAATCCCGAAGGACTCCGGGCGGCTTACTAAGAAGGAAGAAAAAAGAAAAGAAAAATAAAAAGAATAGTTTAAAATTCACAACACGCATTCGTTCTAATTGGGGCTGGACCTTAACAATAAGGTCAACAGCCCCAGGCCTGCCGGAATAGCCAGGTTTTAACAGCTTTCCTGAAGGCCATGAGAGTGGGTAAGGTCCGGACCTCTGGAGGTAGCTGATTCCAAAGGGTCGGAGCAGCCACAGAAAAGGCTCTCCTCCGGGAGCCTGCCAGCCGACACTGGCTGACGGCATCCGAAGGAGGCCCAATCTGTGGGATCTTATCGGCTGTTGGGAGGTATTAAAAGTATTAAAAATATGCAGGTGGTTCTTGACTTATCGCCATTTGAAATGACAATGGAACGGCCAAAAGGTATTTATGACCCAGTTACGATGGCTGCCAGTCACATTTTGGGGCGGTCAATTGGCAGCATTTATTACTGCTTGCAGTGCCCTGCGATCACGTGACCACTACTTGCATTTTTGGCAAAAATGGCCTTGACTTCCAGTTTCTGGCAAAAAAAATCTCCTATAGGAAACAAAATGGTTTTGCTGAATGAACTGCAGCATTCACATAATGACTGCTGCAAAAAAAAAAAAAAAAAAAAGAGTTTAGAATTGGGTCAGTCGCATGATAACCCACTTTATGAGCATCATGACTTATGGCACAATTTCCAGGTCATAAGTCAAGGACTTAAGTAGAGCGATGGACCCACTGGGTGTGCCAGCCTTACCCAGGAACATGATGAATAAGTCTTTTTTCTCTCTGTCTTCAGAATCCCCTATCCTGGTTATTGGAGAAGGTTGATGCATACTTTGTTTATCACACAGAATCTGGAAAGTCAGCCAAAGTGATTCCAAGTGGGACAATAGAAAAGCAAAGTTAAAGCACATTGTGGCATAGTTATAGTTAGCTTTTTCTTACGAGTGGTGCAGTGGCCTAGAGGTGGCGCTCCCGCCTCACAATCAGAAGGCTGTGAGTTCGATCCTAGGTAGAGGCAGATCTCTCTCTCTCTCCCTCCCTCCCTCCCTCCCCCCACCTTCTCTCTCGGCACAATGAGAATATGAGAACAGAACTCCACATTGGTGACGAGAAGGGCATCCGGCCAGTAAACACTCAGCTCCTTTTAGTTGCCCTGACTCCACTATAGTCGTTAAAAGGAGATGATGATGTAGCTTTTGCTTATGCAGCTTTTGGCAATTTGAATGATGCGCTGTATTTTTCTGGTGTAATGGAATCTGTATACTTCTGTAACACTAGCCAGCTGTTTTTATCGAGGGCTCTCATTCTGAAGCTTTAAGATTCACAAAAAAGTGAGCCACAGGCCACCGGTGGCTAAGTGTGCTCATGCATGTTCACTCTCTCATTCAGAAATGGTTCTGGCAATTACAATCTTTTGGAGTTCCACTGTACGTTTCTTCTTTTTCTCAACTTTTTGCTTTATCGCATGAATAAGTCATAATACATTTAGAATGCTTTAAAACATTTAACACAGCAGGGCATAAAAAGATCACCAGGGCTTTGAGGAACTAAATGGGTTTTCTTCCCTAGCCTCCATTATACATACATACAATTACGCATTCCTGTTAAGTAGAAGAACTGCATGTACTAGTACTTTGTGCATTAATGAAACAACAGCAGGCTTACTGCTGCTTTCGTTTTTATCCTTTACTTCCCTAACCTTCGATAACCTTAGCCAGTGTATCATGGAAGAGGGCAATCTGATGCTACTTCTTTAATTTTATTAATAATCTTCAATCAGCCTTCTTCAATCTTCAGGTGTTGGGAAGACAGTTCTTACAGACACTTGTTGCCATCTTGGGCTGATAGAAATGGAAAAGCCAAACATTTACTCTAACTTAGTTTTAAAGGTTAATCATCTGTGCCCAGTTTCAGCTCAGAAGAAAGCCAAAAAAGCTCTCCAAAATACAGAAATGTATTACGTTTACTCAGTGTCACTCACTCACTCACTCACTCACTCACTCACTCACTCACTCACTCTATCTAATCTATCTATCTATCTATCTATCTATCTATCTATCTATCTATCTATCTATCTATCTATCTATCATCTATCTATCTATCTATCTATCTATCTATCTATCTATCTATCTATCTATCTATCATCTATCTTATGTACCTACCTACCTACCTACCTACCTACCTACCTACTTACCTACCTACCTACCTACCTACCTACTTACCTACCTACCTACCTACCTACTTACCTACCTACTGTATCTATCTGTCTACCTATCTATCTATCTGTATCTCTTCTCTCTCTCTCTCTCTCACTCACTATCTCTCTCTCACTCACTATCTCCATCTCTCTCTGTCTGTCTGTCTGATTTTGCATGACTGACCATCTTAAAACAAAATTCTGGGTGGGTCATAGTAACTGTAAAAAATCCATACTATGAAAACTCCAAGAGATAAAACTGTAACAATTGATATCATATTGACCTCTTAACAATAATTTTCCTTACTCTGTAATCACTTGCAGTCTTCTAAAAGAGTTTACCAATGTTTTCAAACGCCTTCCCAGGATGAAGCATGAAGGAAGATGAATGTCTATCGAAATCCTCAGCCATCCAGGCCATGGTTGTCCCAAATGTGCTTTTTCAAGAGGCAACTGGACTTTCTGGTTTTTCTTTAAAGACATTTCACTTCTCATCCAAGAAGCTTCTTCAGCTCTTTCCCCACCATCCAGTCAGAGCTGAAGAAGCTTCTTGGATGAGAAGCAAAACATCTTCAGAGAAAAACCATAAAGCTCCAGTTGCCTCTTGAAAAAGCATCTTTGAGAGAAAGGAAGGTGGCATACATGGGTTTTCAGAGCCCTATCCTGCCCCCATTGCTGCAATGAATATATACGTATATAATCTGGGGCAAGTTAGTAGGAATTTCATGGGTGAACAGAGGAAGAAAAATCTGTGATGTACAGGTAGTCCTTGTCTTACGACCATTTATTTTATTTTAAGTGACAATGGCATGGGAAAAAAGTGACATGATTGTTTTCTACACTTACAACTGTTGCAGCAGCCCCATAGTCACATGATCAAAATTTGAAAACTTGGCAAGTTGCATGAGGGTTGCAGTGCCCTGGGATCATGTGATCACCATTTGGGATCTTCCCAACAAGCAAAATAAATGGTGGAAGCCAGATTCACATAAGAACCACACAATTCACTTAACAACTGCAGTGATTCACTTAACTGTGACAAGAAAGATCATAAAATGGGACAAAACTCACTTAACACTTAACAGCTTAGCCATGGAAATTTTGGGCTCGGTTGTTTTCATAACTTAAGGGCTCCCTTTCTAATCACAATAATATTTTATCTATTGTGCCCCTCTTGTTTTTTTCATTGTTAGCCATTGTTAGCTTCCTAGAAAATAGGCTTGTATTTAAAAAATAGGACTCATCTGAATATATAAAATGTAGCACATTTAATAATGTGCCTCCCATGTATATAATAAATCTATTAAATAAATAAATAAATAAAAAATTGCTGGACATGCATATAAGCATTCCACTTAATCCTGTTGTATGTAGTTTATGACATATTGCACAAATACCTTATTTATCCTTATATTTAGATGTCCATAAAAACATTACCGTATTCATGTGTGTAGGGGCTTTTAGATAAATGATCTTATATGCCATATTTTCTATTATTTAGAAAATGTGAGTAAAAAGTGCAGTGATACTGAACAATGTCCCTAAATGTTTTTTAAAGGTTTATCTAGGTTCAAGGTTCAAGGTTCATTTTATTCATATGCCGCCCTATTCCCGGCGGGACTCAGGGTGGCGCACAAACCCAAGGAGGGGAAGGGAAACACAAAGAACTACAACAAAAAAGTACAAGGGAATTTAAAACAACCAACAGCCACACCATTCGAGAGGGGAAGGGAACTCATCGACCCCAGGCCTGCCAACACAGCCAGGTTTTAACAGCTTTTCGGAAGGCCTGGAGAGAGGTGAGGGTCCGAATCTCTGCGGGGAGCTCGTTCCAAAGGGCCGGAGCCGCCACAGAGAAGGCCCTCCCCCGGGTAGTAGCCAGATGACATTGGCCAGTAGACGGAACCCGGAGGAGGCCTAATCTGTGTGTTCTAATGGGTCTTTGGGAGGTAATTGGCAGCAGGCAGTCTCTCAAGTACCCAGGTCCAATAGCATGAAGGGCTTTATAAGTGACAACTAGCACCTTGAAGCGTATCCGGAGACCAATCGGTAACCAGTGCAGCTCACTATCCAACACTGTTTTGCTCTATATTCATGTGAAGCTAGCCAGGCATAATGTTATTCAAGCTTGGAAGATAAATGAAGTTGAAATGGGTTTGAGGCATGCTCACAATTACGTATGATTCTCTTTAGAACATAGCCAAATAACGCCTCTCTAGCACATCCCATCTTTACAGCATTGTAATGGGAAGTTGCTTCACTTTATCAAAACAAATATATTTTAAACTAAGCTGTTTATCTTGACGTTATAAATAACAGGAGAAGAGGTTTATGAGCCCAGCTGCACGTCACGTTTACACTACATAAATGGAATATGTAAGGCATCAGTCTGGATTTTAAAGTAACTTCCAATTGTTTAGATTACAAAATACACAATGGACACTTAGGGCATTCAAGAAGGGCAACTTTATACCCTTTTGGGGGGCAAATTTCCCTAACTTTTCCTCCTGCTTATTTTCTGTCTTGTTTCTCATTCACTTGAATTAGGTCTCTTAATAATAACTGGGGGGAAATCATTTTAGACTGATACCACTTATTGTTCCTGTATCTGGACTGTGTTCTCAAAACCTTTCTCTCATTATAACTGCTGCAGATAATTCTAAGGACCAATTTTATTTTTAAAAAGGTAATAAATAATTCTATTATAAATAAATGAAATTGGGAGAAAACCTTGTATTTTACCAACTATAAAAGGTGATGTGTTTGATACAATAAAGAAAGAAAGAAACGGATTGGCAATGCTGTTTTAGACTTTCTTGGTGTAAAATATTGATGTTAATATGTGATTCTTCTGCTGTTTCCAAGGGGGATTAAAGCAATTTTAGATCCTTGGGAAATAGAATATTTAAATATGAATAAAAATAATGAATATTCTTCATTAGCCAGGAAAGGGCTCTGCAGATGACTCATTTCAATGACTAATGAAATAAAGCTGTAAAGTGTCTGTAAAGTCTTGAAAAGAAACAATGTGCATTTGTTTGTGTGCAGAAGAATGAAAGGTGCTCAGGGAAACACGAAACAAAAACAGTATACAGGTGATACTTGACTTATGATCATAATAGAGCCTGCCCATTATTGTCAACAGTCATAATAGTTGTAAAGCAGCAATCACATGACTGGACATGTTTTTATGACATCTTTTTTGTGGTGGTTGTTAAATAAATGCCATTGTTATTTAAGCATTTTCTTGCTATAGGGCTTTTTTGCTGAAAATCTGAAGTGTATGCTGAGTTTTGGAAAAAATATCATAAATCATAGTCATGTTGCTGCAGTATGCTGGAAACAGCAGACTGAGTGCCAAGCACCCAAAAGACAGTCATATAATCATGGACGAGGGGCCCCATCAGGACTGGGATAAGTTCCTTTTGGGTGGTCCATTCTAACAGTCACCAAGTGACCAGTTGTAAATCAAGCACAGTCATATCCCTATTTTGTTACAGAAGATCATAGCACCCAGCTATGCCAGAAAGTCTGCTTCTTAGTAGCTAGGTTCATACCAGCTATGCCATTATTTCCTTAACCGTGGTTTGTTGGACACACTCTCTGGTTCTGTAGCATCCTCAACTTAGTTTGTACCATAAAACTTAGTCTTATAAGAACGAAGTGCAATGAAAGCTGGAAATCCTATTTTTTGGCTCAACTGAAGGAAGGTATTTGATTTAAACCTTTGCCACAGAAGCTTTCAAGTTGGCATTCTTGCCTGCCACGTTTCTGCCATGCCTCCTCTGTGTTAATTCCATTCCCTGCCCACTGTTGCTTTTTCTTCTTCCTGGGCTTTTTCAGGTTTTTTGTTTGCCTCCATCCCATTCCATAAATAAGTAGATTTATTTTTGTACTTCTGCATACATCATGCTCTGCTGATCTCCTCTCTGGTAGATGGAAATATTTGAGTGCCATAAAAACAGCCACTCAGAAAAAGTTCTAAGCTGGAATTTAAAAAGAACTATCCCAGAAAATGACCGTGGTAAGCCATGTACCCAGAAAACAACAAAGACACTCTGGTCACTAAGAATAGACTCCATTCAAGGGTAAATTTCCTTTTTTATATCAGTGTTTTGTATCTCATGAAGCTGAAACATATCAGGCGGTACAATTTCCTTTGAGTCAAGCTCAACTCCTGACAAGTTCATGAATTTAACAATAGTCTTTGCTATTTCTGTTTTCAGGATGCTTCTTGACTTTTCATTTTAACTTATAGTCCTGATATTCTTGATATGCCAGCCAGGTACAAACTTGGCTCAACCCAACTTCAGCCTCAAGGACCAAACAAGGTCAGCCAGGTGTTTCTACCTGCTGAGGCAAGCAATAAAATCTATTAAATACTAATTTGCAAAGGAAAGTGATGTATATCTAGTTTTTTGCAATTCTGATAATTTTCAAGCTTCTGCCCCTTTGAGAAACCACTGATGTTGATATAATTCTATATCAGTGGTTATATAAATCATGAAAATATTCAAATTTATGTTGTAGACATGCATCTGTTTTCTTAGATCAGATTTTTAAATCCTAAACTCTACCAAGTGTCAAGTCCTGAGTATAGCATGTAGTAGAATAACTTATGGCTGGTGAGCAGAGATAAACTATATTTTGGGTGGGTGGGATCAGCCTGGTATGAGAGTAAAGATACTTTTGGTGACTTAAAAGCCAACCTTTGCTGATATTCTAAACTTTCAGCATTTGCATGCTCAGTCTTTTAAATATAGGTTCTAAGTGCAGTTTTTCAACAAAAAAGTGCCTTCTTAAATAGAAGAGGGCTTTTATACATGTACAGGGATGCAGTGGCTCAGTGGCTAAGACACTAAGCTTGTCAATCAGAAAGGTCGGCAGTACAGTGGTTTGAATCCCTAGTGCCACATAATGGAGTGAGCTCCCGTTACTTGCTGAGCTTCTGCCAACCTAGGAGTTCAAAAGCATGTAAAAATGCAAGTAGAAAATAGGGACCACTTCGGTGGGAAGATGACAGTGCTCCATGCGCCTTCAGCATATAGTCATGCTGGCCACATGACCACGGAATCATCATCATACAGCGCTGGCTTTTCGGCTTAGAAATGGAGATGAGCACCCCCCCCCCCCAGAGTTGGGAACGATTAGCACGTACGTGCGAGGGGAACTTTTACCTTTACCTTTATACATGTTTTAATGAAGTTGATTTATAAATGTGGCAAGTTATGGCCCCTATATAGTCTTCCATCCTAAAATAATTGAGAGAAGTTGGGTTAGGTATCTGGGCAGGCTGCATGTGTAAACATGCTTAGGGACCCTGATGTACATCTTAGAACTTTTCTGTTGATAATGGGAATTTTTCTTCTCCTCTGGTTGTGTCCAGGTTTTGTGACTTGCTTTCACTATGTTTAGTTATGTAATCATCATGCTGTGTCAATGATATAATCAGTGTAACTGCCTTGCATTTTGTTATGGGTATCCCTATTAGTCCAGATGGTGTTTTCCCCATGGGGTTCAATTACACAGCTTTGCGTGAAAGTTGCCACACAGGTATCTCTCATTGTTTTGCTTGTATCATCATCTTTGCCTATGCAGTTGAAAGCCTTTTGTGTCTTTTTCCTTCCTCTCTCTCTCTCTATTTAATCCCATCACAATATGGACAGTGAAGTTGGCATTCTGAAGGCAACTCTAAAAGAAATCCTTTAAACTTTGGACTCTGTATCATTCTATTGTAGCACATTGCAAATCAGAACAGCACCATATCAAGATCAAAGATTCCATTTTGGAATGTGAGCTTCTAGATTGAAGGAGCTAATTACAAATAGTTTAATATTTGTGCCCCAACCCTTTTTAATTTGTAGAACATAAAATGGCATTTTGACCAACTGTGTTTCATGCAGTATGTGTGTGTGTGTTTTTTTAAAAAAAAACATTGCTATCTTTGGAAAAGCAAAGTAGTTTCCATTTTACTACCATGATTTTACTACCAAATCTGGACAAATAATGAGCAGAGCTATTGGCAGTGATTTGGCTATCTTTTCTTTGACAAATATCTTTCCCCTACGATCCAATACCAGAAATGGCTTATAATGCCCTTTTCAGTTTTGTAAATGGTTTCTGTGTGCTAAGATGTATATGGCAGTGTTTTTCAACCTTTTTTGTGCAAAGGCACACTTTTTTCATGAAAAAAATTACGAGGCACACCACCATTAGAAAATGTTAAAAATTTTTAACTCTGTGCCTATATTGACTATATATAAAGTAATTCTCCCACGGCACACCTTACACTATGTCACGGCACACTAGTGTGCCGCGGCACAGTGGTTGAAAAACACTGGTATATGGTATGGTGAGAAAGACACATCAAGCTCTTTTTAGTGATTAAACAGATCTTTAAAACTTATCCAACGAATTGGAATTTCAAGAAGGGATGCATGCTTAGTGGACTGAAGTCAATGATGGGATTTAATTTTTTTTACTACCAGTTCTGTGGGCGTGGCTTGGAGGCCATGGCATGGCTTGGTGGGTATGGCAGGGGAGGGATACTGTAAAATCTCCATTCCCGCCCCACTCCAGGAGAAGGTTACTGCAAAGTCCCCATTTCCTCACGATCAGCTGGGACTGGGGAGGCAGAGAATAGATGGGGGCGGGGCCAGTCAGAGGTGGTGTTTACCAATTCTTGGAAATACTCAAAATTTCCGCTACCAGTTCTCCAGAAGTGGTCAGAACGTGCTGAATACCACTGACTGAAATAGTATAATCAATGGAGACACATTATGCTTAGTTGTATGTGTAATAATCACAGTGAACTCATAATTTCTCAGTTTTTCAATGGTGTTGAAGGGCCTCAATGTCAATTTTTCTCAGCCACAGTGAGTTGACAGGAATTATAGGACAAAGGATCCAGTTTTCTAAAACAAAACCTGTTATGCACACCTGAGAGAGAATTATGATAGGTAAAAGCAGGAAAGAAAAATGTAGGGGTGAAATGTATATGAATGCTTTTTAAAAAATTTCTATCAAAACAATGACTAAAGTGTCAGAGTAAGAATTTGAAAATAGCGTGGAAGATTTTATTTCAAAATGAAAAGAGAAGTGAGGAGATCTCCTGGTATCCAGATTTTTTTTTTTAAAGGCAAAGGTTTGAACTTTCAAAATATGGAGTTTATTATTTCAGTGTCCTAATATATAGGATTTGGAACATATTTACTTAAGATATCTCAGTTTTAAACAACTTCCAAACATAAGACTTCTAGTTCTGTAGCTAACATGTACATACAATAAGCTATTTTGCATAGTGAGATGAGCTGCATAAAAAATAAACATATTTCATCAATATCAACATAAATTATGAATGTTAAACCACATAAGTATACTAATACTTAGAATTATAAAGTAATAACATCTTACTGTTCATATCCAAAATTGATTTTAAAATCACAGTATTATGTATTGCCTTGCTAAGGCATAAGATAAAATGGAATGAAATATTCCTTTATTTAGTTCACACCAAGCTGTTCATTATATCTCTCTACCCAATCTCTTCTACCATTTCATGAATTGTTTTTTGTTTTTAATTCTTATATTCAGAAATATGGCATCACTCCATCCAAACATGACTTTCTCAGCGTCTCTTCCTCTTGACCTATACACTCTTCATTCATATATTTGTTTAGTTAATGAAGCCGCATTTATTCTCTTTATCACAAACCTCAACATCGTTTGTACTGGTGACTCATGTTTGCATTCAATACACACTCATTCAGTACCCTTTCATTCATGACCTTTTTCTTTTCTTTAACCACATACATTGAAGTATCACATTCTCACGGCATTCAATTTCTCCTGCTCTAACCAGCTATATTACAAAGTCCATTGAAACATGCTCTTGTACACAACTATTCTTGATTCTTTTGATAAAGATTCATTCCTTGTCACAGGAATGCCTTTTTACCTATAGGTCATATTTCTTCATCCATTTTTACATTGTTAGTAAACATTCTATCAAGACGCACACATTTATCTACTTGCTCTGTTTGTTCTCATTTATGTATAAGCTTCAATTGTTCACTCCCATTTTCCATGTCATGTTATCTTGATTTTTGATACATTTATTTCCAGTTCTATATACTTTGTTCCAACAGGTAGTCATTTTAATGCTTGCTATAAATCATTTGGACTTTCAGCCATCATAGAAAATGACATGCATATTTATGTCCCTAAGCAACACACCTCTAAGGTAAAACCAAAGCTTTCCATATATTACATTTATGTAATAATACTTAAACTGGTTAAGAGGGACTCACAGATTGTTGCCTTGGTCCCTGCTCAATATCAAGACCATTCATTAAACATTTCAAACCACCTGAAATACTATTCGATTTATTTTCAGACATCTTTACTATGAGGTCCTTGGTACTCTCTGAGCTTGGCTGTTTTCTTTCAGATGTTTCATTACCCAAGTAGGTAACATCGATGCATTGATGTTACCTAGTTGGGTAATGAAACATCTACAAGAAAACAACCAAGGTCAGAGAGCACCAAGGACCCGCAGTTTTATTTCCATATAGTTGGAAAGTTATCTGTAGTTCACTCAGGAGAACTCCTAAGTGTTCCCATGTATATCAGAGATGACCATAATGCTTGCAGTGATTTTTGTTCTCAAACACATTTAATATCCTTGAACCCAAAATGTATTGCTTTGTGGGATCCTTCTTTCCTTCCTTCCTCTTTGAGTAAGCAAGACAAATCCATGCAGTTTTTTGGGGAATATTTGGGAAGGGGTTTGCCATTGCTTTCTTGCTGAGAGACAGTCTGGCCCAAGGTCACCCAGCTAGCTTTTGGCAGACAGGGCTAATGATCTCCCTTTGCTAGTCTGGTATTCAAACCACACAATTGGATTAGTTCTCTTTCTTTTAGTGTATGGAATAATGAGGGTTATATTACGGCTGAATAGCTATCGACATTGCAAAAGTAACTAAGCATCATTTTCACCAGTTACTATTATGTACAAAAATTATGTATGTGTTAAAACAAGTCAACTTATTTGGAAGATAATGTTTCTTTTTAAGTCAATTTCCCTTAAGTTTTGCTTAAGGGTACTGTAAATTTCTTTAACCGAACCAGGATGATCCTTGTCAGACAGCTGCTACATATCTACAGTCCTTATGCAGAACGCCTGCTGTTTTGACAACTGTTTGGGTTTTCTATAAACTAAATGAAAAACTTTGTCCAGCTGGGATTTCCACCCTTCACATTTCTAAATTAACTGTAAAATCATGTCTTGGAGATGGAATTTTAGACACGTTCTTGGGTTCAAAATTAAAGCATCTGCATTTATTTTCCTCTGATGATCCTGTAGCACTGGCTTTATAAAACCTCCTAATATTTTGACCATTAAGTACCTCATTCTAGTTTTAAAAATAATCAACCCTGATAAATCAAAATCTCATCATGAGAAAAATATTCATGTATTAACAAATCATTTGTTGTCAGTATTGTTTTGGCATGCTGCTTATGCTGAATATTTTAAGCATTTCAGTTGCACATACATTTAACATAAACTTTATGATTTCCATTTTGTTAATATTAACTATTAAATAAAAGGTTTTGCTTTTTAAAAACATAATGAAATTTGGTTTAAATTAGCTTTTGAATTACTACCATATTGATAGTAAAAGCATGTATTCCCTAAATTTTTGTTATGCCAGAATTTATGTAACCTATTAGCATGTTTTCGGGAGATAATCCATAGAATCATCGTTAAATGGAACCATAGATTTATAGGACCTAAGTGATATCTTAGGCCTCTTTTAACTCTGATTCTAGATGCTAACATTCTATGTTAGTATCTGCTTGCTGCAGGTTCTGTTAACATATTCAAAAAAATGACTACTCAGTCTCCCTGTAAAGATTTTCAGTGGTGGGAAATAACCACTTCATTAGGAAATTTACTCTACCCTTGACTGTTTTTAATCATCAGGAAATTCCTTCCACTTTCAACTCTAAATTTACTTTCTTGCAATGTCAACCAATTGGGTCTGGTTCAGCAGCCTGGTGAAAGAGTGAACAAGACCATTTATCTCACCTATATACAAACCAGGGGTTGGTTGCTAATCCCGTTCCAACCGGTTTGGTTGGAACAGGGCCGGCGGCGTCCTCGTGCATGCGCGCAGTTCACGCATGCGTCTTAGTGCCTGCGCAATGCTCCAGCTGCTCGCGGAGACTCGTGCAGGCACTGTATGTGCCATCCAGCTGCTCACGGAGAATCGCACAGGCGCTGTATGTGCCATGCCCCTGCGTGGAAGCGCAGAAGCCTTCAAAGACCGGTAAGGAGCGCGGGCGGGCGAGTGGGCCCTTCGCCATTCCCGGAAGTTACTTACTTCCGGGTTTGCCAACCAACCGGTTTGTGGGGACCACCGCGAACCGGTTGAAACCCACCCCTGATACAAACCTTTGGATTCCACTATTACAATATTCCTTAATCTTCCAAAGTTCCATTAACCATTTCTCATAGGACTTAGTTTTGTCTTCTTGGTAGACAAAAAACTTGTTTGTTTATCGATGTTCTTTTTTAAATAATAATGTCTAGAACTGGACAGATTATTCCAAGTAGAACTACTTGACCATGTCAGAATTAAGAAACTTCCATTCATTTAGATTTTATGCTTTTGTTGTTTGATTCCAAAGCACTATTCAACTTTTCAGTGGCCACATGATCAGCAGTTGACTGATTTTGAACTTGTGGTATACCAGAAACACAGGTCCTTTTCTTGTGTACTTGTCCAGGTTTCTTGCATCCTATTCTTGTGCTTTTGATTTCTTTTTCCTCCCACTACAGACTTTATATTTCTCTTGTTAAATTTTATCCTGTATGTTTCAGCTCACTGTTCACTATTTTAGTTTTTGTTTAATATTAGCTATTCCTCCTAATTTTATGTCATCTGCAAATCTGATTATCCATACTTCAATCCCTTTATCCAGGCAATTAATAAAATTTTTTGAACATGCACAAATCCCAGGACAGAGATTCTGTGGTACTACATTCAGTCTTGCTATCTAACCATTATATGCTTAATATGTAGACATTCAGCTATTATGAAGTAGAACTGGATTGATATTATTGTGATAACCAGTTAAGGCCAAATCTAGCAAAAACTCAGATATGTGCCTTCCATCTTCGTAATAAGCAGGTTGCTAGTTTGAAGCTGCACTTTATATGAGAAGTGACGTTATTGGAGCATTGCTACAGTCCTAAATATTTAAGGGTCAGTAAATATTTAGGGGGTCACCCTAGATACGTGCTATAGTGCTCTAACATACAAGCAGCACTGTAGTAACACTAAACTGAAAGTCAGTGGAAGAAATAACATCCTCAGGAAATTAATGACCTCACCTGGGGTGCCAAACCAAGGGTCAGGGGTGAAATCCAGCAGGTTCTAACAGGTTCTGGAGAACCAGTAATAGAAATTTTGAGTAGTTTGAAGAACCAGCAAATGTCACCTCTGGCAGGCCCCAGAGTGGGGTGGGAATGGAGATTTTGCAGTATCCTTCCCTTGCCACACCTACCAAGCCACGCCCACCATGTTACACCACGCCCACCAAGCTATGCACACAGTAAAAAAAATTGAATTTTACCACTGCCAAGACAACAGCTCTTTGCTACTTGGCAGGCAAATATGCTTGCTCGGTCTGATATAAATCAGTACATGCTGGAAAACTAGAATGAAATGAAATTAACAGAATAATTAGAGGATGCCTTAAACCAGGGCTGTCCAAACTAAAGTTCCCAAGTTTGGACACCCCTGCCTTAAACCAAGCCCTCTACATAAGAGCTACCATCTAGCTTCTAGCAGGCATTGCCCTACTTGCTGTTCACAGAGAAGCAGCAGTAGAGAGAGGGTCAAATTATCAATATTTAGACAACCCTCTCTGTTGAGCCAGTTCACCACGTATTAAAATCCAGGACAAGCTTTATTAGGCCGACGGTTGACATTGAAGAATTTGAAAGCAGAATGAAAAGCTGCAAAGAACCAGCCTGGGATGGGATCCATGGATAACCTGGCACCTGGATTTGGTGAAACCTGGGAAGTATGGAAATCGTTGAATAGACTCTGCACAGTTACAACAAGATCCAAAGACATACTGAACAAATGGGGCTATCTGGTGATTTCTTCCCTTCGTAGTTGTGGTGACATGTGGATGACAACACATAGGCACACTTGTCCTTTGTGTCCCGATCAGTGTATACTGGATAGCCTCATAGCAGGGTGATAGAATGCAATTAATGTTGCTAGTGGGCAAGATCTGTTTAATTGTACATATTTTAATCTTGTATTTTATATTTTACATTTTATGCTATGTAGTAGGCCTTATTTTAATTGTGATACTTCTGACTTGAATCAGTTGTATTTTGTATTATTTTATTAAGTGGATTATAGTAAGACACTAACATGTTTTGCTGAGTGAATTATGTTCAAGCATTCCTCCTTCTACTAGTAAGTCAACAAAAAAAAACACATTTCTACTTCCACACTTAAAAATGCACTTGGTGCTGGCAATTAAAAATTCAGATTCCAGTTGTGGTTTTAAATCAAAAACTACATATAAATCGGTAAAAAAAGAGGTAAAGTTAGCCTGGCATGTTTTTGTTTGCCTTCTGATGGAAGACAGATGTAAAATATAAGTTAAGCTATTATTTTCCTTCTTGCAATCATCAGCTAACAATTCACTCTTCTCTACTTGCAACAGACTTATGAACTCCTTGCTTTTCCTTTAATTTCTAGTGTCCCTAAATTGATTTTTTTTCTCAGTGCTTGGGGTGGCTTGTGCAAATCTCAGCTAATTCTAAACTTTTCTAATGCAATCCCTGCATTCTTCTATGCTAAGATGTCTTCCTTTCACTTCTTATTCATGTCATTTTTTTTCTTTTTAACATTTTAGAAAGCTCTTTATGTCAGATGTGTCACTGAAATTGAAAATGGACACTTGTTTACTAGAATATATAAAAGGCAATTAATTCTGCTTTCCCCAGTATAATAAGATATGAAAGAGAATTGTTTGGTGCAAAACTAGCTTTAAATATCCTTGCTTTTCCCATTAACATCATCGATGTACATCAATTTTGGCTAATAATCAAGTAGCAACATCTAGTTAGCCTTTACTAATGTATGAATAAATGAATTCATTAGAATTCAGCTTAACAAAGAACTTTATTCTTTGCAAATGTGAATCATAATGTCTGCACATAACCATTGTTTCATGTATGTTTTGTTCATTCTTAAAATTGGTGTTGGTGTAAGTGAAGGAGCAGTAAGCAAAGCAGAGAGATAGCTGGCTGTCCTAAAATCAGTATGACTTTTCTTGTAACTCTGTGCTTTGCCTAGTCTGCATTTTTAGATTGCTAGAGAGACACCTAATTGTTTTTTTCCCTTGTAATTGGCCAGACACTATGTGATGTTATACAAACCAAAATTCTGCTAATTTATTAATCCGAGTAATCCTGTGTCCTTTATTGGGGATGCTGAATATACATTTTGGTTTACTGACTTTTAACTGAATAGTTCTCAATATTACTTTCAGTGGTGATATATATTAGGTTGGTTGTTTTATATATTTGTAATTTGTCCTTTGATAGGGCCTTTTGGTTCTTCTGCAATTTGCTTTTGGAGAGTTCTCTGACTCATGCTTTTTTATCACTTAGAGATGCCAAATGAAAAGAAATTAGATTCACCCTTTTTCCACATATCTTGTTATTGCTTTTTAAACCGAGCATAGACTAATAGGCGTTAAAATTCTTGGTTTATCTATTTTTTTTAAAGGTAGTGAAATACAATCAATTTCATATAGTGATCTGATATCTAGAAGTATAAGAAATCTTAGTACCTTGGATTCATTTTATGTAATGAAGCTTCTATCCAATGTGTCCAATTAGAATAAAACAATGAAAATCACAATGTTAACGAAAGCAGAACAATACAGATATTATGATAGGGTTTTTTGTATTTTCTGGCTTTTTTCTGCAGACATTTTGTTATGATGCTACATAGCATTATTAGTGTAATAGAGGTAGATTGGAGTTTGTTGCTTGTTTATATATAGTAACTTATAAACAACCAGCAAACTTGACTTTTCTAGGAATTAGTAATGTTGGTTACCTAGTTGGCAATGAAACATCTGCAGAAAAATAACTCAGGTCAGTGAACACCAAGGACTCACATTTCAATATTATGCTTGTTGTGATGTGTAAATTAAGAAGCTCAGCAGTCTAAAGTAGATGTGTCAAACCCATGAGCCTGATCCAGTCAACGAAGTGCTTAGATCTGGCCCATAGGGCCACCCTGGAAAAAGCGAAGGACCGGCCTGTGGTGCCTCTTCCAGCAAAAACGGAGCTTGGGAGGGTCGTGGGCGGCTCTTATGAGCTCCATTTTTGGTTGCAGGAGGCTGTCACAGCCGAAAATGGAGATTGGGAGCCCGTTTTCACTGACAAGGGTGCTCAGGCCACCACAGGTGCCCCCTACATGAGTGATGTCAAGCTGGCCACACCCACCCTATCCATCCTGGTCCCCTGAGGTCAAACACAACCCTGATGCAACGCTCAATGAAATTGAGTTTGACATCCTACATCTAAAGAACCAATATTACTTTTTTTTTAAAAAAAGTCTTCAATACTTGTAGAAGAAAATTCATCAGTACTTTCTTCCCAAGGAATCACAAATGTCATGTTTCCTTTGCCTATTAAAAGTTGACTCATGGTGGGAAAAAAAACATGCTTGAATTCTGAGAAGCCTAATTTGGAAAGAGCAGAAACTGCTACTTGACTTGAGAAGTATTTTAGCCTTCAAAGTTGAAGTGGGACAACTTGAAGCATGAAAATCTGCAGCAGATAAATAGACAGGAGGGATGCACTAGAATTCAAGGCTGGAAAAGATGATGTTAAGGTGATATGTTTTGGGGATTTTTTTAATCACGTCTGCTTCTTGAGAAGACTCACATGAAGACATATGGGATTGGGTTGGCTGATGCATTCCAGTTGTAAAAACAGTGTTAGAGATATAAAGATCTAAGGAGGAAAAGCAATGAAAATTCCTGTGCGTATCATGATTTGTGAACTTGTTGATGAGTGACATGTTTCTTAAAGAAAACTATTCCTTTCTTCCAGATGCTTCTGTATTGAATGAATTAGCAAGAATGCAGCCAGGATGACCCTTTATTAAAACTACTTTTATGGAGATTGGCTATAGAATTAGAATTTTGGCTATACTATTATAATTTGTGATGTAGTTCCCCCATTTTCACATCCCAATGAGTAGGGATGTATCAACCTGAGCCACTTCTGAAAATTATCTCATTTCCCAGGGCTTAAAGAATGTTTTGTCCCCTCTTTTGCCTTCGTAACAATTATTGTGTATTTTGGTCAATGTCACGTCTCTTATTTTCTATAGATGTAGCAGTTGTCATTTTAGGAATTCCATTGTACTTTTTAATGGTGAAGACAATACCAAAAAGTAGAAATAATAAAAAATAGGCCTTTTAGTAACTGGCGATTATATAAAAAAGATTTGAATAGGAAATAAAAATTCATTCAGCATATTAAAGGTAAAGGTAAAAGTTATCCTCGCACATATGTTCTAGTCATTCCTGACTCTAGGGGGTGGTGCTCATCTCCGTTTGAAAGCTGAAGAGCCAGCGCTGTCCAAAGACATCTGTGTGGTCATGTGGCCGGCATAACTAAACACGGAAGGCACATGGAACGGTGTTACCTTCCCACCAAAGGTGCTTCCTATTTTTCTACTTGCATTTTTACATGCTTTCAAACTGCTAGGTTGGCAGAAGCTGGGACAACTAACAGGATCTCCCTCCATTACACAGCGCTAAGGATTCGAATCACCAAACTTTCTGATCGGCAAACTCAGTCTTAGCCACTGAGCCACCACATCCCTTCAGCATATTAGAAGAAATTCCTGCAAGGACAGATATAACTTGATCCAGGACTGTTCCTGATAAGCAGGCTTAATATACCTGCATCTTTCTTCACCTTTTGTTGAGCTCTTAAACAAACAGGCACATTTTCACACAACAAGCTCACACATATCAAATGCCAAGAATGATTTTCCTGCTTTTGAAAAAATAATTATAGCATACTTGTCTTAAGGCAGAACAAACTCCCAAGAGCTTAGTGGCTTACTTTGATGTTCTTCCATATCCCAAAATATTTGTATGTAGCTTTGCTTTTATCTACTAAATGGTATGATTGGGATTTTTTTTTTTAAAAAAAAGAGGCTGTCGGAGACAATTCTTACTTAAAGACTCCCTTTGGAGTTAAGAGTGCAGTATTTTGCAGATTGGTGGCTCTTGGTTGCTTAGTAAACAAGTGCCAGCTGTACTTGGTTACTTGTTTTGTGGCAGAAAATATAAACAATTAACTCAGTCTCGCAATCCCACTTAAAGCTGAAATGGTGTCTGTTCAATATTATTCAGACTGGGAATGGAGACATGCTTAAAATTGGGTATTTATACTAAAGGAAATGTCTGTTTTGCTCAAAGTTCCTCTTGTGTTGCAAGTGTTTTCATTTAAAGCCCAGTATAAATATTGCCTCTGGGATAAAGATCTGTCGTCCTCCTCCTCCTCCTCCTCCTCCTCCTCCTCCTCCTCCTCCTTCTCCTCCTCCTCCTCCTCCTCTTCTTCTTCTTCTCCTCCTTCTCCTTCTCCTTCTCCTTCTCCTTCTTCTTGAAATTTGTCCTTGTAAGTTGCTAAATATGGTGCAAAACTATTTTTGTCACTGCTTGCTTTCTTGCAGTCCATTCTATGACATATTATTTTAAAGCTTGAAATCTAATTGTTGGTTAAGAAATGTTACATTTTAGTGTGAAAACCATTGATCAGTTAATGTAAACACCAGTTCCTTAATTTTCTTAATGAAACAACCGAAAACTGGGTAGTTTCTCTCTGATAAGAGAACTCTCTCATTTTTCTTTTCAGTGGTAAGCTAGTCAAGATTCACAGATG
This sequence comes from Thamnophis elegans, assembly GCF_009769535.1. NCBI lineage: Eukaryota > Metazoa > Chordata > Lepidosauria > Squamata > Natricidae > Thamnophis > Thamnophis elegans. The sequence goes on along the minus strand of NC_045549.1, from coordinate 21,302,141 downwards.
GAATAATTTTTTAAGTAATCGCTAGTTCTTTAAAAGTAATTCATCAGTTCGAAACTCTGTGGGGCTAAATGCACACATTGTGTCATACTCATGGCTTTTCAAAAATTTTTGCCTTAGCACTCTGATGGCGATCCTCTGGCATGCGTGCCAGAAGTGGCACACACAACCATCTCTCCGGGCACCTGTCACCCATTTCTCTTCGCAGGAGTGCCAGAAATTGGAAGATCAGCTGTCCAGCATGCATGTATGCATCAGGAAGCTGAGCTTCTCATCAACACTGCCTTAGCATGTTGTGTGAATCCAGGCACCAGTAGCTTATTCAATAAAATGTGTTTAAGGAAAACATGATTTAGTTTAAAATGGATTGATTTATGTATCTAGATTATGCAGCTTAATCTATATTTCTTAATCATTAGAAATCAATATTACTAAATGAATGTAAAAAAAATAGAATAAAAATGGAGTGATCCATTTGTTTTTATTTCATGGAAATAAAATTAAGTTCAATTTTAATTTATTCATTTAGATGCCTCCTGATGCAAAATGATAGGTGTCTCACAATATAACAATAGAGTTCAACATGAATAATACAAAAACAAAATAAAGTCCTGGTTTTTAAATGAATAAATAAATAGACAGACAGAAAGATAGTGCTGGTTTTTTTTTTCATATGGACACGAGCTTCAAATGGCTTTTGAGATTGAATTACTTAAATGAAATGATGCTACGTTTTAAATCACAATTCTTGCTTTAGATACCAAGGACAGTTTTTTATACCACATATGGAGGCTTGTGTACAGATTGTGGCCAGTGTCATGGTTTTGACTATATATGAACAAGTTGTCTTTAACACATTTTACTTTTTTAGCATGCTGAAGTTTAATCTCCGTTCATGCCAGTTCAACTGATAGAAGAGATTACATTTTTTTTTTTAGAAAGACATGAGCATATGTCCTTAATTTACTGTAAGTGACCATAAATGGTTGGGGAGTTGTCCAACATCCAGTTCAAATGCTGCAATAATCCTTTTTGCTGCATGGATGAATTTTCAAAGTGCCAAAAGATATGGACCCTTTTTTCTGCATGGATTTTATCACTCCCACATTTAAATCTGCTTAGATGTCTTGGTACGGTAATTAGTATTCATAGACCTCTGTACATTTTGTGTGTATGTGTAGGTTTGTCATGAACGCCTCGTTCTCTACAGTGCGCTTTGTACTGGAAAAAAGCAACGAAGTCTACTTGAAAAATCTGACAAATGCTAATATTGCAGCTCAGCCACCAACACACTCTGTAGAGGAAAGTGTTACTACACAGGCAGTATAATCCCGCCTTCCTGGAAAGGGTCTCTCTTCTAACAGATAACTATTGCTGCCTTTCTCCTACCCACCAATTACCCAATTCCCCCACTCAACCGCCTACGAATTATGTAGGATAGTCTGCTGTTGATTTGCTATAAGCTGAAGTGGTAGTTTTAGAAAGAGCCCTTCTGAAATTTGCTGTGCTGTTAAGTGCTGTTTGTACAAGGAATGGCACTTAGGTTTCAGGAGCATAAGAATGAGGACACTAGCACACACCACATATACAACAGTGATTCTTCGTGCCAAAAACTTTCATCTGCAGATCATGCTATTGCTAGGGTTGGGCGAGAATTTTGTTGGTTCAGGGTTTTTTTTCCTTTTTAATAAGAACTTATCAAAATTTATGAGGCTCTTCCTAAGTAGGACAAAAGCGAATGAGATTAAAAGAATTCTAATGTAGAAGAAAAAGAGAACAGGGAGAAAGCTCTGAGTCTCAACTTTTAAAAATATTGGTTTAATTTCCAGCATATCTATCCATATTTGTGATTCTCAGCTTGCTATCTCCTTTGGTTTTTTTTTTTTATCCTGCTCCCGATAGTGTATGAATTAAAGTAGGCCAAGAAAAAACAGAGACAATACCCATTCATTCTCTTGTAATGTGTAGTTTATTGACTTGCCAAGGTCCCCAAGGAAGTTAAAATCTGGGCTAGGTGGTACTAAGGCAATAGGTTTTGTTGCTACTAATATAATTATTAATGTCATTCAGTAATTAAGTGCATGTGTGGCATATAATAAAGACATAATTGGGCATGCCCACCATTGCAGAGTGGCATGCTCTTTGCTTCCCAGGCTGATTTTCTATGGCTGGGAATATTGTGCAGTTGAAAGAAGGGCTTTGCGACATTCAAGAATAGAAATGAAGGTGCCTTGCAAAGTCACACATGTGAGATGAGTAGCTATGCAAATTGAACAAATGAATGAGTGAGTAAATAAATAAGAGTTGATAGGGCTGCTTTGAAAAGTGTTCACAGCTCTCTCCATACACACACACATAAACACATAGACGCACACTGAGAAAGAGAAATTTCTTCTGCAACTCAAATAATTTGCAGTCCCAGGAATAAATCTAAATCAGTCCTATTGAAGACTATCAAATTTGGCACATTTTTGCCTCAGTTGATATCCTGACATAATGCATATGTTGGTATTTGTGCTACATATTAAAATTACACAAGAATTGGTATGATGTATATTTTATATCCTCTAAGACTATTAATCTCATGTTGATTTATAAAAAAAACCAGGGTAGTTGGAGCCTCTTTTCTTATGGTGCTTTAATTCTGCTATCAGTAATTAGGGAATGTCCCAGATCTCCGTTAATAATTTTACCTATATAGCAAGATTCCTCAAGGCCACCAAGTAATGTCTGTAAAAGTTAGTTTTAGATTTAGAGAAAATTGTATTGAAATTATATCTCAATTTTCTTTTGTGTTGTTCATGGTACAAAATATGTAATTCCCAGACAATTTCCGTCAGACCTTAACCAATCCCAGTTCTGCATTGTGCCGAGCAATCTTTTATAATCAAATACAATAAAACGTATTTATTTGAGTCAGATTTCATCTTCCAGCATCCTCTAAACTGATGCTATTTCTGATTTGCTTGAATGATCTAAAAGTCAGCAAAAATAATGACTTTTTTTCATTAGATATAGCAAGCTTGGATGGTAGTGAGATTAGAATTGAAAATAACACCTGTTACTTTAGAGACATAACTATCCAGTTTGAAACTCTTAGACAAGAACTTGAAAAAATATTTTTAAAGTCATCCACTCTGGCTGATGAGCATTAATCTATAAATGATTTTACGTCTTGATATTTAGTTCATGGTTTCTAAAACTAATTGTGCCTCCCTTGAGGAGTAGAGAGTTTGTGATGTATGAAAAACTTCGTGTTGCACATTGTTACAACTAATGGATCTTTCCCATAATTTCATTCATTCACAAACACATTTTGATGGATGATCTTCTAAAGCTGTAGAGATCTTTTCCCTGACTCTTTTCTCAAACAATTACAGTTTAGTTCAGTGGTTCTCAACCTTCCCAATGCCGCAACCCTTTAATACATTTCCTCATGTTGGGGTGACTCCCAACCATAAAATTATTTTCATTGCTACTTCATAACTGTAATTTTGCAATTTTCCAATGGTCTTAGGTGATCCCTGTGAAAGGGCCATTCGACCCCCAAAGGGGTCGGCAACCCACAGGTTGAGAACTGCTGGTTTAGTTAGAGTATGTACATGTTTATATTTTTCTTCATTGTCTTAAACATCCTTCCATGATTCTTTTCAAACAACTGAAGAACTGGAAAGTTCAACTCTGGTAACGGAGTTACTTATTTTTCTTCAAAAATGGCAAACTAGTCAGGGTTCATAAACAAGGCTAACACTTTTCTGACAGTCCTGATGTATTTTTTAAAAAAGAATTAAATACCCCATAGACAGATAGTCCAAAACTCTTTCGGACTAAGTTCAGACATTTGGTGGTTTTGGGTTTTTTGTGCCATAATGTGGTTTATTTGGTTTTCGCTTAATGTGTTGTCTGAGCCCAGGTAGTTGTCGCATAGCAATAGCACTTAGACTTATATACTACTTCATAGCGCTTTTACAGCCCTCACTAAGTGGTTTACAAAGTCAGCATATTTTCCCCAACAATCTGAGTCCTCATTTTACCCACCTCAGAAAGATGGAAGGCTGAGTCAACCTTGAGCCAATGAGATTTGAACTGCCAAACTGCAGCTAGCAGTCAGCTGAAATAGCCTGCAGTACTGCACTCAAACCACTGTGCCACCTCAGCATAGTCAGTCAGTTCATGTTTAAATATACCATCGCTTATTTAAGTGTGGGTTTAGATGGCTTGTAGAACCCCAGTGATTTCATGTACATTATGGAATTAAAGGGACTTTGTTTTGACCAAAGTCTAATACACAAGTGTGTGTAGAATCTGGAGAAGTTCCAACTAATCAAGTGGAAAAAAAATCCTTATTCCAACTTTCTTCTAATAAAGATAGAACTGAACATAGCTATTGAATAAATTAAGGAACTCTGTTTTCACATGGCAGGAAAATACTAGAGTTGGAAGTCAGACTTTATAGTGAAATCTTTTGGGTAAGAGTCACTAAGAGAAACTCTGAACCGTACACTGATACCCTGAATCCCATTTTAACAAACTCCACCTGATTGCTAGCATATGGTTCAGTTTGTCATGTGAGTTGGAAGCAACCGAGTAATTAAGTGAACCATGATTCAGTCAGTCATGACTTGACATATCATGTGAACTAAGCCAAAATGATATGGTAGAACGAGTCCCCAAATAGATGGAGCTAAGATTTATTTTCAAAATCCCAATATGAATTTCGTCTGACTATTCAGTCTATAGATTGCCTATGTAACACCACTGCTACACAAGCCACATTGGCTGCTAGTCTGCTTCCCGATGCAAATTCAAGGTGTTGGCATCACCTTTAAAGCCCTTTACAGCATGAGGCCATCTCATCCCACTGGCATTGGCCCGTTCACCCATGCTGTCAGAGTGGCATGCTGTGGGCCCCGTTGTCCTAATTATTACGCTTAGCGAGGGCCAGGAAGAGGGCCTTCTCTGCTGTTGCTCCTGACCTCTGGAGCATCTTAGCCCCTGGCGTGAGGTTGGGCCTAACCCTCCCGACTTTTTGTAAGAGTCTAAAGATCTGGCTTTGTCAGTTAGCTTGGTGCACCAATGGGGGAACTTCACAGTGGATATGGTTGATCAATTAACAACAGATCCCATTCCCCTGCCCCCGCAGATTACCATCTGTAATTGATGGTAGCATTTTCTGGTAGTGTTTGTGTGTGTGTGTTTATTTTTTATGATTGTAAACAGTCCAGAATTACCCTGTGGTGGTAAAGAAAGGTAGCCAATAAATTTTATAAATAAAAAATAAAAAGTAATAAAATAAATCTTTTTTTAAAAAAATATTTAACTGTTTCAAGCTTGACTCTTCACGTCCACACTGTTCCTAGGATATGTACATTGGGGAACTGTTGGTTCTGCATTGCTGGTGGTCCCCAAACCACATTTGCAAAAAGGATTGAAGACTGCATTGTTTGAAACGAGAGCAAGCAAAAGAATTTCAGTCATTGGGGCTGAACCTAGGAAAGCAGAGCAGCAAACTTCTGAAGCAGTAAACTTGGGAGATTATAGGTTATGTTGCACTGCTTGCTCTGTAACTAATCTAAGAATTGATAGATTTAGCAGCTGTTTTAACAGCTGAGTCTTGCAGTCAGAATACAGGGCTTTCTTGCATTCTTTGATCTATATGTTGGTTTCTAATTAGCTAATTAAATAACAGTAAAGTTAATTGAGTTGTGTTGTTATGAAAAAAAAACTCAGCAGCGCCTTAGTTAAACAATTATGTTCTTAAGCTTAAACCACCTTACAAAACAGGTTCTGCATCCCCAACTATAAGTAAATTGTACTATGAAAGAGTGGCACTTATGAGAATGAAACATTATTCTGTCAGATGTGTCAATTTGTAGTATAAACATATGACACAAAAATCACAAGTGTATGTTATTTAAATCTCTTATGACTGCAATACGATTTCTTATCATAAGGTTTATTTTGCCTCTGTTAGAACATTTTTAAAAAATAATCTGTGTTCTTTTATCTTTGTTGCTATATTTTGGGGGATGGGGTGGGGAAATAATGTGGATTCTTTAATTTCATCTGAAATGTGTGAATATTTAATCATTACTTGTCTCTGAACCAGGAAAGGGACATCTGAACTTTTTCTCTTTTGTTGTTTAAAAAAAACATGGAAGAAATGATGATAATATTATCTATTCAGTTGTATCAGACTCTTAGTGATTCTATAGTCTCTCCACATCTTCTAATCTTGCACTTCTTTGAGTATAGAAGAATTATAGCAATTTTTCAACTTAAAAGGATGGTGCAAATGTACTTGCATCAATTATACACTGCAATTCTTCAGGTCCTATACTGTTTACTGATTGGTTTATGGGTATAATTTAAAGTGCTGGTTTTGATTTAAAAACATTGTTAATTCTTTAAGCCTCTGTGGATTGGCACCAATAGGATTTATCTGCTCCAAACATCATTGGTCTAACCCAGTGGTTCCCAAACATTTTCAGTCCACTGCCCCCTTGGTGCTACAAACTGATCCTCAGTGCCCCCCACCCAGTGGTGGAATTCAATTTTTTTTATGATTGGTTCTGTGGGCATGGCTTGGTGGGTGTGGGGGAGTCATGTGACTGGGCAGTTTGCATGATGGAAGAAAGATAGTAACAGTAAAATTCAAAACTGTAACAATTAATTGCACATTTATTCAAAATCCAATTTAAAAACCTTTGTAGTTAATGTTAATTCTACAAAATTGTTGAACATAATCCAGTGATACCAGGTTTTCAAAGTCTGATAGTCATTTATCAAGAACCTTAGTAACTAGTAACTTGATAAACTTAGTAAAATTTAGTAACTATTTCGCTGTTCAGTAAATTCTTAATGTGATGGATGGGCTTGATGAAGTAATACCAGTTTCCCAATGTCGGGTTTTAAGTCACTTAGCAGGAGTCTTAAATCACCACATTCAGTAATCTGGAGTCGATTTCTTTGCTTGGAGAGAAGTTGGATGACTACACTGAAGCCATGTTCCACCAAATATGATGTTGGAAATGCAACAAGAAGCTTCTTAAGCACTGTCCATAGTGTAGGATAGCGATCAGAAATTTCTTTCTGCAACCAAAACTCTTGGTACGATTTCTTGAACTTTGGGTTCAGCTCAATGTCACCAACATTCACTTGAATTATTTGATGAGATTATTGCATGGTACCTAGGGATTCCCAATATGGAAAGTGAGAATGGGAACATTTTAACAGATCTATATGTTCTTGGGTTATAATTTCACTAAAGAACCATGTGGATGGAAAGGGAAATATAGACAATGGAGTCCAATCCCCTTCCTCAACAGTTTGGAAGCAAAGGATAATTCTAGCAAAATGTAGTCTTTTACCTCTTTGGGGAATCATTTTCTTTTTTTAATTATTATTATTATAATTTTTTTTATTTTTTCCAATACAACTCATGCAAAGGGTCATCCACAATTACATTACATTTTCCACACTCATATTTGTGATTCCTTATAACTACTTTAAGCTAAACATTTTTAGTACAAATCAACGCATTGGCATATATATCACTAATGCAGTTTCCTATCTCTTCCATTGACATAATTAACACCTTATGTATTGAATACAAGTATATCAAGTATAGGTTAAACATGAATTGAAAAACATCTAATTCAAATGTATAAGCCAAGCAGAAAAAAAGGTAACTGGGTTTAGATAGGGCTCTTAGAGGTGGGCAGGGCAATTGGTAAGCCAGGCAATCAGTGAGTGGTGGGCAGGGCTAACATAGTGAGGACAGGCGGGGTGGAGTGAGCGATTGAGTAGCTTCCGGATGGGTGGGGGTGAGTGAGCGAACTGGTCCTAAATGGCTCACTTGAGGGGGCACTCCTCTGCTGTCCCCCTTGCCTCTTAGCACCCCCTGCCGCCCCCCCCCCTTGCCTGTTAGTGTCCCCCTAGCCATCCCACCGTCCCCCAGGGGGCAGTACCACCCACTTTGGGAACCACTGGTCTAACCTATTAGAACATCTAGGGAGAAAGTACTATATTTATATAAGACACTACCTTTTCTTTAAAATATTTATTTGAAAATTGAGTGGGTCTTATACACAGGAGGCCGCGGAGAAGGCTGCACCTGCTGGATGAGCCTCTATCTCAGAGGTCTTCAAACTTGGCAACTTTAAGACTTGTGGATTTCTGGGAGTTGAAGTCCACAAGTCTTAAGGTAGCCAAGTTTGGGGACCCCTGGTCTATCTTACATGCAGCTCTATCATTCCTCTCTATTGTAGTTGTTTCCTGTATCACATTGCCTCTCTAGGTTTCATTTATATTGTTCCTGTGATGTATTTCCTGTTCTTGTATTGCTCACTCTAACAAGATAGCTTCTGCACAGTGATGGCTTATACTATTGTAGTTGTTTCCTGTACCACATTGCCACTCTAGATTACATCTCTATTGTTCCTCTGATGTAATTCCTGTTCTTGTATTGCTCACTCTAACAAGATAGCTTCTGCACAGTGATGGCTTATACTATTGTAGTTGTTTCCTATACCACATTGCCACTCTAGGTTACATCTCTATTGTTCCTGTGATGTATTTCCTATTCTTGTTTTGCTCACTGTAACAAGATAGCTTCTGCACAGTGATGGCTTATGCTTACTACAAGAACTACACGAAACATGGGGGCTTCTTATACATGAGGGCTTCTTATACACAGAAAAATACAGTACTTACCAATTCACATTTTTAGAGATTCAAGAGGTTGAAGCAAAACACTTTGGAACAAAGCAGATGGAGAACAGCCTTCCTCTCCCCTTGATGCCATTCCAAAATAAGTCAGTATTATAGAAGTTCCATGCAGTCCATCTTCCCTGAAGCTTCCAGAGCACAGAAATACAGATGTTATTTCACATGATTTTCTCTCCCACTCCCTGGAGAGGGAGAACATTTTCTCTGTTTTTATACAATATACATCCTGAGTTTTATAGTGCAATTGACTTAAAGCTGGGGAGGGAAAGTGAGCATGCTGTTCTATATAATGGTCTATGATCAAGTACCTCTCAGTTAAACCAAATTGTCTAACTAAAGCTCTGCTACTTTATTCTTTTCCCATTAGCATCTTGTCAATTAACTTAATTGGTAGTTAATGAGAAACCGACTTATTCTTGAAAGAGCACAAGTATGGTGTCATTAACTGGATTAAGTTTGAAGTCTTTTGCTTAAATTTATATTTGCTGCCATCTTGCTTTTTCATTCTTTTCTATACTTTCCTGTTTTCTTTATATTCTTTTTTTTAACGTTGTGTGATAATTGTAATTCAGATTGGTGTTAACCTGATTCTGTATACGTTAATTTTTTGCTTTCTATATACCATAGGCCTCAAGAGTCAAATTGTGGGAGATTTGAGGTTTGATGAATGAACAAATAAATCATAGCCTGTTGGCCCATGCAGTAGAAGTTACCTTAAAAATCCAAACCCCTTTATTCTCCAAATATTTCTAGATGCCTTCTACGATTTATAGATTTCTCTATAGTAGGTAAATACAGTTCAGTGAAGAACAATTTGCTTAGCTGAATACATGAAAGTATTTTTATAATTTCAGCTTTTACTAAAAGAAATGCATCAGGTATACTATTGAATCATATACAACTAAAACTGTTATAGCTGGTCCTTTTCATGTGGCTTGGATTAGTTCTCCTTAAATAATATTTGATTTTATCTAAATCTATCTAAATTACTTTCCCATCATTTTTATTTCTTGAAGGTGGACGGTTTGCCATGTTTTACAATCTATTTCTTCCTTGGGCCTACTTTCTGACGTATGAAGAAGATTTTTCCTGTCTGCCTGTAACGTGTTCAAATAAACCATAATTTAGAGAAATCACTTTTTTGTTTCTCATACTCTTTTATAAATAATAATTTTATTAGAGTTTACAAATGCAAAGATAAAAGACTAATACAAAACTAAGAAAAATATAAAAAGTGAAGAAGTGCAGAGATAGGAAAAAAGATAAGATGTATGGAACAGTTCCTCAAATTCAGTAATTTAATTAACATTTCCATAAAAAAACTTCCCACATCCTGTCCCTTATCAGTAACCAAATTATAAATCAGCCTTAATCATAGTTTCTTCTTATGTCGATCATTACTCTTACATTACTGATACTAAATATACCTATGCATATTTACAGAGAAGTAAAAATCACAGCAGTCAGTACTGATTTACGTAATTGTTTATTTCAAACCTTGTTAGACACAGGAATCCCAGGGCATTTCTCCTTGTTTTATGTTTTTAAGAGTCTCTCTCATATATTTTTTTGCTGTAGGTGACAGTCTACTGATACACAGGTCTAATTTTTTTAAAAATATATAAAACCCTCGCTAGTCAAAACAGCCAGATTTAAAGCCTGGCAGGAAAATAGAAGAGCACATTTCTTTATGCAAAGTTCACATTGATGTTTGAGGTGGTATTGTGGATCAAAGGTTGGTAGAGTGTGTACGTGTTCTTGGAATTTATTTGTATTTGCATGCTGTCCCAATTGCAAGACTCTGCAAGGTTCCTTTGATAAAATTGTAGGAGGAAAGTGTCTTGCTGTGGCCAACATGAGCTCTTCCTTTCCTTGGATGTTTATTTCCCCACCCCCTAGGATTTTAAGGCAGCCCGAGGAGCATTGGATTACACTTGGCTTCCAATTGCAAATGGCGAATGCTGGTAACCCCCAAGTGTGGGGATGAGTGGGAGAAAGATTCTTGTTTTGTGGGAGAGCAGACAGAAAGAGTTTGCAATGGGAAACCTTCAGGATGGAGTGCAGTATAGTGATGGCTGAGTGAAGGAAGAATGGTTTTTGCAAACCGAAAACAAACAAGTTGAAAGAGGAGCCAGAATCCAACATCTTCTCCATTCCAGAAGAGATGCTGACAGCTAGCCAGCAGCTGGTAGATCTCTCCCTTCTTCACACAAACATTCAAGATGGAAAGCCAGCAGTTTAATAAGAAAAGCTACAAATTGGTTCAATGATAGCTAAAGGCATTATTCTATCTCAGTTGACCAATGAGAAAAGAACTGTTAATAAAAGTTCCTTTGGGATTAGATACAGGTAGTTCACAATTTATGAGTGGTCATTGTACAACAGTTGGATGTTACAGTGACGATAGAATGGGTGGTCTTTGTGGACTGTAAATGGTCACACTCCCTTCCCCCTCCACGTTGTTTTGCACTCTTGTGACCACGGTTAATCATGTTTTTCCACAGTGTGCAGGAAAAAAACCACCCATTCAGATGAATGCACAGGTTTGCTTTTAATGACTGCGGCATTTTCTTAATAGTTGCTGCGAAAAAAGCCTAGAAATTTACTTCTAGTCATGTGGGTACTTCAGCTTGTTGACAGTAGTGAGTTGCAACTGGATTTCCGTTCCCAATTACAATTGTGAGTTAGGGACTATCTATATAAACACATCTCCATAAGTGCAGATAAAGGTAATCCTCAACTTACAACCACAGTTGAGTCCCAAATATCTGTTGTTAAATGAGACATTTGTTAAATGGGTTTTGCACCATTTTACGACCTTTCTTGCCACAGTTGCTAAGTGAATCACTGCAGTTGATAAGTTACTAACCTGGTTGTTAGGTGAATCTGGCTATCCCATTGACTTTGCTTGTCTGAAGGTTGCAAAAAGCGATCCCATCACCCTGGGAATCAGCAGCGGCCATAAGTATGAACCAGTTAACAAGAATGTGAATTTGGATCACTTGATTGTGGAGATGCTGCAAAGGTCGTAACTCAGAAAAATGGACATAAGTCACTTTTTTCAGTGCCATTGTAATTCTGAATGAATTACACTGAATGAACTAAATGAACTGTTATAAATCGAGGGCTACCTATATAGTGTTGCATTTGGTTTATATAGGTTTAGTGATTAAGTTCAGAAATAGATTATTTTTGTATAATAAAAATCTGCCTAGAAACAAAGGGAAGATAATAATATCATGTATTTTGTTGGTAGTCTGTACAAGTCCACATTCAATAGTATGATAGCTGCTGTTTCTTATTGGGTGGCTTAGTGGCTAAGACGCTGAGCTTGCTGATCAGTTCAGCAGTTCGAATCCCATGTGCTGCGTAATGGAGTGAGCTCCCGTTACTTGTCACAGTTTCTGCCAATTTAGCAGTTCGAAAGCATGTAAAAATGTAAGTAGAAAAATAGAGATACTTACCTTGGTGGGATACTTACCTTGGTGCAGTGATAGGTTTTAAATCCTGTTCCAACCGGTATGGTTGGAACGGGGCTGGCGGCATCCTCATGGATGTGCTCAGCACGCGCATGCGTCTTAGCACCTCTGCGATGTTCGAGCTGCTCCGTGGAGCGTCATGCAGGCGCTGTACGCGCCATGCTCCTGCGCAGAGTGCAGAAGCCTTTAAACACTGGTAAGGAGTTCGGGCAGGTTATCCCTCCAGAGCACCGTACCGGAACAGTATCCGGCACTCTGGGCTGGCTCCGGTATGCCTGTACCAGGGCGTACCTCCTGCAACCCACCACTACCTTGGTGGGAAGGTAACAGAATTCCGTGCACCTTCAATGTTTAGTCATGCCAACCACATGACCATGGAGATGTCTTCGGACAGTGCTGGCTCTTCGGCTTTGAAACGGAGATAAGCATCACCCCCTAGAGTCGGGAACAACTAGCACATATGTGCGAGTGGAACCTTTACCTTAGGCATTAATTAAAATTAATGCTTCGGAATATAATATTGTAACAGAAGCAACTTTAATAAGAAAAAAAAGTTCCTTCCATTAGTCAAAGTCATTTTTCAATTTTCAGTTTTCAAATCTATTGCCTGTAAAGAATATTTACATTTGAAAATAGGTTTATTTAGAAGGAGTTAAGCAGTGACAAGCTAGTGTAGCCTTCCTCAATTTCTTTCTCATCAACTCCTGCCTTTCCAAGACAATGGGGGAAAGTTAAATTAAAGAGAGTGAGGACTATGCAAAACATTCAAGAGGTACTTCGCAAAACATGGGAGTTAATGTGGCTGCATTGTTTACAAGGCACATACAACTAGTTCAGAAGCAGCTCCCAGCTGTTTACGTGGGATAGAGGTGAAGTGGCTGTGCGTGCTTTCACAAATAAAGAAAATTAAGTGGGAGGCATTTATCACAGGTAATGTGTAACCACTGTAGCCGAATAAATTTATTTGCAGTAATTTCTTAATACATTAATTGATTAGACTTTGTACCAGTCCTGTACGATTAATTTATAAGATACTATCATTAGCACTTTCGTTGCAGGAGACATTACCGTTTTTCTCATCCAGAATAAGCAGAGTTAGGAAAATAATATGCTCACTACTCTGAAAGAAACCATAAATCAAATGATTTATAGAGAAGAAACATAGCTTAAGTAATGAACTAAGCAATGACTTTGTGCATTTTGTGTGGAATATGTTGATAACAGTCATTATGTACATTGAAATCTTAAAAGTTTTTGTTTGGGAAAATGCTAGCTCTCAAATTCAAATAATTTTGTATGTCTATTTACCAATGTCTTTGTTATTTGCAAAAAGAAAAATCAGTTTATTTTGTGAAATATGTAGAATACAGATAAATCTTCTGAAGAATGAAGCTGAACATTTTTCATGATTGTCAATAGCTTCCATATAAGAGGCAGAATGATAAGATATGTTATAAATTTTGAGAGTTTTTTCATCTGTCTATCCATCCATCTGGAGCAAGAACCTGGAATTGATAACTTGTAGTGAAGTGCTTTTTAAAAAATGGTAGCCCCAATAGAGCTTCAGAAATTACAGAATGACTGCTATTGTATACATGGCCAGCTGTGTTATAAAAAGTGAAATAGTTTCTTCCTCCCCTTCTTAACCAGCTGGGACTTGTTTCATCACATCAGTTTACTTGTACACATACACATTTTAGAAGTTCAAGTGGACTGAGAAGTTGGTAGGAATCACCAAGTATATTAGAACTCATAACATTTATAGTAGGGATGCGAGTATTGAATAATAAACATATGGTAGCAAAAGATCTAAGTGCTAAAGAGATATATCACTTTATATGGAAAGAAAGAGGAAGCTAATGTCATTTAATCAGCAGAGTAATTCTGAATAACTCTTGGTTGTCCTGATTTGGCAAGTAGATGAGTACAAAAATGAAAGATTAAGAACATTGGCCATATTGCTATCAAACATAACTCAAAAGTGACAGTTGGCTGTTTTGTAAAGTTAGTGTAAAGAGCTAAGAGTCGCATGTTCTTTTGTAATCTGGAACTGAACAATTATATTGTTGTCTTCCAATTCATTTCCTCTTTGCTGATTGCGATATTCAAATAAAATAGCTTGAACAGCTTATAAAAAGGTTGCGGAGCTCACACTGTGCTATGGTGAAATCAGCAACAACTTTACTCCTACCTTTAAAGGACTGCCCACACACTCCTGGAACGCTCAGTGGGAGTTTAACTAGGTACAGTTGGACCTATGTAATTAGCTTACATTCCCCCCCAACCCCAACCTTTTCTGAGCCGTAAAATGTCAAACATTTAGCTTTTTAAATGAAGCCACCATGGTGCCTGAAACACCAGGAGCCAGGAAATAGTTTTCTTTTAGATACAAAGCAAATATGCATAGAACACTTGTATTAAGCTACAGGTAATGATTGTAACATGGTTTGAATGTCACATCACTAGAGCTATGCTCAACAAAAAGAAAAACACAAGCTTTCGGCAAACTTCAAAAGAACTAAGCCTCAACGCAGTTAAGGAATATTGTTTTGGGGGACATTTCATAATGCAGTATTTTTTTTCCTAAGACGCAATATATTTAATGTTCTTGAATCCAAAATGTATTCTTTGGATCTTTGTGGGATCCTCCCTCCCTCCCTCCCTCCCTCCCTCCCTCCCTCCCTCCCTCCTTTCCTTCTTCTTCCATCCCTCCCTCCCTTCCTTTCTTCCCCAGGAATATTGCTATCATATTTCTAGATAATGTGAAGCATTTAAACATGGAGGGTTGCAGTGTAAAGGCGCTTTCTTGAAGCAAGGATACTTTATTCTCAAATCTTAAATATCTCCTTTTAGCAGACAATAGTTTTGCAGAATGGCAGAGTGGGCCAGGGAATACGTGAATAATCCGGTTGAACTACAATTCCTCAAAGACTTGCTCTTTTCTTCTTTGAGGGTATATGTTTTCCCAGATTGAAGACAAAGAGTGCTTTTTATAAGCTTTGGTTAACAGAACTGCTGAATCCCTAAATGCTATCTGAAAATTGGTACATAGTTTAACTGCTTAGCATGGTTTAACTGCATCCTGGACATAAATTGCTTCAACTCCTACCCTCGAAACGATGCTATAGAGCACTGCACACCAAGACAACTAGACACAGGGACAGTTTTTCCCCGAACGCCATCACTCTGCTAAACAAACAATTCCTTCAACGTTGTCAAACTATTTACTAAGTCTGCATTACTATTACTATTAATCTTCTCATCTACTCCCATTTATAACTGCAGGACTGTAACTTTGTTGCTTGTATCCTTACGATTTATATTGATATTGTTTCCTGGTTGATTATTTGTACCCTATGACTATCATTGTGCTGTACCTTATGATTCTTCACAAATGTATCTTGTCTTTTTATATACACTGAGAGCGTATGCGCCAAAGACAAATTCCTTGTGTGTTCAATCATACTTGGCCAATAAAGAATTCTATTCTATTCTATTCTATTCTATTCTATTCTATTCTGTCTACTCTAGAAATTCCCTTTTTACCAGATGCAGAAGGGAGGCTAGCTTCTAGAAGGCCTGAAAAAGACCACAGTGCACCTTTGCCCATCTGGCTCCTTTTTGACAGGAAAGAATGTAAAATGTGCCTTGTGTTGCCTTTAAGCCTATTCTGCTTAGGCCCAAATTATACAAAAAAAAGCATCACTTTCTGTAAGATTGGACACTGAACATTGATTTATTTCAGATTGTCTATTTGTCTATTCAGTAATCCTTGTTTGTACCCTTTCATAGTTACAATGATAATGACAAAGTAACTCCACAACCAATGGCTATGTTTACAACCTTTGCAGTATCTCGGTATCTCCCAGTCACATGTTTGCCATGGGCAAACCTTTTTTCCTCATCCCATAACAGAGACAATGCTTAAACAAGCTATCTTTTCATAGGCTGCTTTTCCACGCAGTGCATCACGTCTCTAAATACTACAACTGCAAGTTTAACAGGCTCAACTCTTTGATCTTAATTAGATGATTAGAACCCTGCCATAGGCCTGGGCTGCTTCCTGAAACTGACCAAACTTTAATCAAGAGTTTTGTTTGCCTCCTAAGCTGCTCAGGGCAAGTGGGATAGGCAAACAGCTGGTGCTAGTACATTCCTTTTGTTTATATTCTGTATTGTATGCCTCCTTACTCTCTTGTCAATCCCTTTCTCTCCAAGGAATGTACCGTATATACTCGAGTATAGGCCGACCCGAATATAAGCCGAGGCACCTAATTTTACCACAAAAAACTGGAAAAGTTATTGACTCGAGTATAAGCCTAGGGTGGGAAATGCAGCAGCTACCGGTAAATTTCAAAAATAAAAATAGATACCAATAATGTTTTTGAATATTTATTTCAAAGAAAAACAGTAAACTAGCGGTGTATTCAATGAAATACTTCACTCACCTCATGATGCTGATGTCCCGCTGTGATGATGATGTCCCGTGCAGCCGCGGGAGCGATGTCCCGCCTCCTATGACACACGGCACAGTGATTCCTATCATTGGATCACTGTACCAGAGGAGGTGGGACATCGCTATGTGGCTGCTTGCCATAACAAGGAGGAGGTGGGACATCGTTGCAGAGCGGCAGGAGGGGGAGGAAGGGGAATCGTAAGACAGCCCTGCATTACATTAGAACGTGAGGAGGGGGGATGGTGCGGTGCGCGCTGCGCGGCAAACTGACACAGAGGGAGGGGAAACTCACAGGGGCACTGGGCCATTCACGAGTGTCACCCAGCGGCATGGCCCCGCCCCTTTTTCTCCTCCATTTCGGGCAAATTTTTCACTGACTCGAGTATAAGCCGAGGCGGCTTTTTTTCAGCCCAAAAAGTGGGCTGAAAAACTAGGCTTATACTCGAGTATATACAGTACATAGAAACATTAATTTTCTTCCTGTGAGTTATCCCAGCAACACAGTGAGCAGTCCAAAGAGTGAAGAAATTGACAAAAGGGATATAAAATTTTTCTCTTTATTTGACTTCTTTGTGAGTTGAATTCCCAAAATGTTCCCTGCCATTTGGACCTAGCTTCTTTATTGCTTTTTTAAAAACGACTCTAAATACTTCTTGAAATCCATGATTAGTTGTTAATTTCAGTTGCTTTTAATTTTTAA